>NC_051176.1:31842021-31940124 GCF_013339695.2 Rhipicephalus sanguineus
CTGTTGTTGCACTGTCCCCTCCCCTTGTCCCGTTCCAACGAATCGCGACATGTGTGTGCATCTATGTATGTATTACGAGAATCTGTACTTGAACCCAAAAGCAATGTAATAATATCATCTTTGATAAAGGCTGGTCCCCAGCCGAAAGCTCAGAATAAATGTTCAATTTGTCGCTATATATATATATATATATATATATATATATATATATATATATATATATATATATATATATATATATATATATATATATATATATATATATATATATATATATATTAGCAACACCTATTTTGGCATATATGCCAAAATAGGTGTTGCGCGACATGAGTGTATAAGGTACAGGGATTAAAGATAGCGACATGAGAATCACGGCAGGCTGGTCATCTACGTCATTATTTACATGTCGAGGCATTGGTGCTCTTACGGCCATTTTATTAGCATGATTGGTGCTGCATGACTTGAGCATATGAAGAACGTAAATGACAGCTCGTAACATGAAAATCATAATATGCATGTCATGTACATAATATGGACTTCGTTTTCCGCAGGCAGTTTGGTTAACTGAATACGTACCAACATTGGTTTGCGTAACATGAATATATGAAAAACATGAATGAGAGGTCGTAACAAGATAATCGTGATATGCGTGTTATATACGCAGTAGTTTACATGACACAGACTGGCTCTCCCCAGGCCATTTCGTTAACACGGTATATACTAAAATTGGTATCAAATAACATCAACACATGACGCACACAAGGAGAGGTCGTAACAAGATAATCGTGATATGCGTGTTATATACGCAGTAGTTTACATGACATATACTGGTTCTCCCCAGGCCATTTCGTTAACACGGTATATACTAAAATTGGTATCAAATAACATCAACACATGACGCACACAAGGAGAGGTCGTAACAAGATAATCGTGATATGCGTGTTATATACGCAGTAGTTTACATGACATATACTGGTTCTCCCCAGGCCATTTCGTTAACACGGTATATACTAAAATTGGTATCAAATAACATCAACACATGACGCACACAAGGAGAGGTCGTAACAAGATAATCGTGATATGCGTGTTATATACGCAGTAGTTTACATGACATATACTGGTTCTCCCCAGGCCATTTCGTTAACACGGTATATACTAAAATTGGTATCAAATAACATCAACACATGACGCACACAAGGAGAGGTCGTAACAAGATAATCGTGATATGCGTGTTATATACGCAGTAGTTTACATGACATATACTGGTTCTCCCCAGGCCATTTCGTTAACACGGTATATACTAAAATTGGTATCGAATAACATCAACACATGACGCACACAAGGAGAGGTTGTAACAAGAAAATCGTGATATGCGTGTGATATGTGCAATAGTTTACATGACAGGGACTGGTATATTGCCTATCCGTATATTGCATATTCGTATATTGCATATCCGTATATACTGCATATCCAAGCAATAAACCAGTGCTTGTTAGTTCAGCGCTTGTGTCTGTTGTTCTTCTCCGTCCCGTGTCTAGCGCTGTTTTCCCTCGTCTTAATAATTTTGTTGTTGAAACGGTATGCTCCTTTTGTCGCTTAACGTCCATAGCAGTCACCGTTATAGCCTGCTCAATCGACCTTCGTGCGCGGAGCGGCCTTTGATAATTCAATCAACTTACATTTGAGGGCACTGAAAGCGCGGCGCGTTATGCGGCAGTCACGTGGCATTTTTTAAAGTTCGCGCGCTTTCAAGGAAAACCGGAAAAAAGTTAAGCAGGGGAGTTATCTTACCATAGATTGAAAAATTCGATGCTTCTGAACAAGTGCTACAACTTTTGTATTGAAGATTTTTCTCTAGAGCTACTATTTAAAAAGTTCAATAATCACTCTTTGTTAATTACCGAGCTTTGCGGATTGGAAAAATATTCTGACGTGCTCTCTATAGCTGAGAACAATACTGCGCTAATTGGAGACGCGTAGCACCTGTGCTTAATTTTTTAATACTTGCTACTTTTTATCTGAAACACCCTGTATGTTCCATTCATTGAAGCAATAGCGCTGATAAGATAGGGACCACAGAAAGAGGACGGGACGTGCGCTACTCAAAACTGAATCTTTATTTCGGAAAACATGTACTTATACAGCAATGAAAAAATTGCGCCATCTCCCGCTTGCACGATTGCGTTCCGTTGGCGTTCGTTGGGCATGCTACCGACCTCGGGCATGCTACCAACCTCGCGTCGTGGAACGCGAAGAGGAACACTACGCGCGTCGTGTCTTCCCTCTAGCCTGGCCGTTAATTCTCACAGGGCGAGCGGGGAACGCGGTCGACAGGCGCGCGAGAGAGGCAGCGTAGGAGAGGAGAGACAGGGGGAGGGGACGCGTATGCGCTGGCGCTCAGCGCGGCGCTGCGCAGGAGAGAATTTCGGCATGTCAAGCCCGCATTTCAGAGGAGTCAACCGAAGCAAGCGCTGGACTGAACGCGCGCAGCGCTCTACCACTTGAAGGAGAGGAGACTAGAGGAGGAGAGTAGCGCATGCGCCGCGAGAGCAGAAGCGAGAACGCAGGAGAAGCGCAAGCAGGTGCTGGTAGAGAAGTGGAGAGAGTAACGCGCAGCTGTTGGAGAGAGGGAAGGAGGAGAGTTGCGCATGCGTAGTGTGAGTGCGGACTACCAGGCCGTGGGACATACCTCCGAGCAAGAGATGCTTCGCATCTAAAACAGTAACCATAACCACAAAACCGTATCACAAGCGCAAGCCTGCATCATCCAGATATATGATTTCCTTCGCACTAAGAGCAATCGAGCGCGCACTGACACAATTGGTATTTTCTCCAGCAATCAACCATGCCTCGACAATCTCCCGCGTATCCCTATCAAAGTTCCTATACAGAACTACACACTCATTGAACACAGGTCGGCAGCCGCAGTCATTACAATGCACTGATACATGTCTGTCGCGGTGACAGTTAAGCTTCTGTTTGTGCTCTCTGAGCCTATCATTCAGGCATCTGCCCGTCTGCCCCATATATACCTTGCCGCACGAAAATGGGAATCTATAAACAACACTTTGAGCACAGGCCATGAAAGGGCACTGGTGCTTCATCGCGCATCCTAGGCGTTTCCTGTGGAAGGGGTCAGTAACCTTACAAAGGCTCATTAATTTTTGTGGAGCTGAAAACACCGCATCTACTTCCGCTTTCTTGTCTTAATTCGAATTGTCTTATCAGCGCTATGGCTTCAATGAACGTAATAAACTAACTAGCCCAAAAGTATGTCCTCTTTGTATGTTCCAATCGTCCATGAATGGCAGGTCAGTGGCAGAAATAATATGCACCATCCATACAGAAATGCCGCACCGGAGTTATCAGACCGCAGTAGATTTTCACTCATAAACTCCACACAGTCCCAATCTATGTGCTGGCACCAACTACGTTGCAGGCTAAGAATGTCTGTCGAAGTTAACATGCCCAGAAAGCAATGCGCTGCAATCATAGAACACACAAGACAAGGACCGAGTGACAAGCGAGGAAGACAGCGCCTGTCTTCGTCAGTTGTCACTCGGTCTTTGTCTTGTGTGCGCTAGATGCTGAAATATCATAAGCAAAGTTCGCACTTATGATCGAGCCATGTAGGCACCCCCCCCCCTCCCACGCAGTGAAACACACCGGCGCTCATTGGTGCACCTTCGCCCGGCGAAAGACGGGCGGGGTGTTTCATCTTTGCTTGAGGAGCCATCGACGGCAGGTCTCGCACGCGGAGTGATGTTCTCGCATGCGGCCTTCGTGCGACGGAGATTGCCGGCCAGGCAGCACACCGGCATTGGGCCGATCTCGGCCCGAGGTTGGCAAACACTGACAGAAATATTTGTCCTACATTGGCTTTTGGGATTTTGCTACATCTAAATATGCATTGGTGCAAGATTGGAAACCAATGATGGCCCAATGTTTGCAAAGATGGCTTTAGCCAACATTGTTCATCGTACGTATCGCCAAGATCGTATAAATATTGGCAGCTCCAATGTATTTTGCCAGCCTTTTTCGTTGGCTGCGCCATGGTTCTTTCCTTTCCAGCCTTTAACGCCGGTTCTTGCCAGCCTTTTCGTTGGATATGCCAATATCTTTCCGACGTTTTCCACTGATTGTGTAGTTTAACATAAGGTAGATTTTTGTGCATGCAAATAAATGCATGTTGCCCACGCTTTTGCATATAGGCAAGCAGCAGGGATAATCAGTGTAGAAAGGCTAAGAGTAAACACAAGTTTATTCTGCATGTATACATATGGTAAATGTGCTGCAAGTTTTGAAAAGGATTTCGCATTTCGCGCTTTGTTCTGCGGACCGCTTGCTTGTGGATAATAACTGCATAGAACAGACACTAATTATTTTGAATAGCGTTGTTATACCACAAATTGCGGAAAAGGGACCCCTGACAAACACACAGAGCCTCCCTGTTAGCGCTTATTTGAGATGTCAGTTCACCGAAGGTTCAAAAGGAAGTGAGCGAAAAGCGAGGTGTGATACAAAATGAAATAAAAGAACACCTACACTTGAACAGGCATTCGATACAGCAGAAATATATATCCACCTTGAACGACCAGAAGTACATGGCCTATTTATATTTATTAAACAGTGACTGCAGCTAGAGCTTGAAAGAATACGACAACTTCACAACTATTAAAAACTCGAGTGTTACAAATCCAGCATTTCCTTTCGCGAAATGAGCGGTGAAGGGCAAATGAAAAACATGTTTAGCTGGCGCACGACAAAGCGACAGAAAAACAAAATAACTACATGCAAATGCTGACAACTTCGCTAAGGACGAGGACTTAACTGACCTATTTCGACGCGCACAACAAAGCCCACCACATGGGCATTCACAAACGAAGAAATCCAAAGAAAATAGGTGGTAATGTAGGCATTAATAAACGCAGCACATATTTCACATGCGAAAAACGCAGAAAGTAACGTGCAATGAAGGAAAGAAATGACTTACTGAACGCGATACCAACACAAAAAAATCCGGCAGAAAGTTTGCGAGTCGTCAGAACAGCGGCGCTCATCTGCGGATGGCTCGTCGAAAGTTAGAACACTTAGGTCCGAAGAATCACAGGGCAGCTGCTTTCTCACTGTGGCACCGCCGTAGAATCTCATCCTGCCTTGATGTCCGAGTCTGTTTTTTACCGATGGCTCCCGACTGAATGTTGAAGGGCGCACGCCTGCCTATGCCGGGAGCCCGAACGAGGGGAAGTAACCGCCATCGACTAACAAAGGATAGCCGCTGGCCAGGAGATGCCGAAACGCGTACGCATCTTCCGAGGTCTCGTCGCCTCCGGCCATCCCCCTCCCCCTCCCCCTCCCCTCGTTTTTCAAAGGCATTGAAAGCACGGAGCTTCTGTTGAACCGTAGTGGGCAGATCAGCTTTAAGTGACAAGTGTTTTATGACCTTCATTGAAGCTATAGCGCTGATAAGACGGACCACAGAAAGAGGACAGGGCGAGCGCACGTCCCGTCCTCTTTCTGTGGTTCCTGTCTTATCAGCGCTATGGCTTCAATGAACGTAACAAACCAACTAGCCCAAAAGTCAGTTCTCTTGTTTTATGACCAGCCCCCATCCTGCTACCCCACTGCCGGGAGGAGAGGACGTAAAATTCCTGAGCAAAACATGGCGTCGCGCTGCTTCTCCGGACTTCCGAACACGAACATTTATTTGAAGTGAACACATCTGGCTGAATGAAGCGCTGAGAGTACAAACATAACTGATCGCTCATTTGGGGATTCCGCGGGCGACACCGCAGTCTTGGACAGCACATCGCTGTAGCGCGCACACAAAAAAGCTACGATCCTGTAATCCAAACAGTTGTGTAGCAAATATAAAATACGTGGTGCGGCTGAAGTCGCATGAAATGTTTTGATTTTTCGCCGCTGATAAAGCCGTCAGAATAATTTCGGTGCGCGTCCACAATAGCCGTGCCAGCGCAAGGGCCCACTGTGAAGCAAATTAGAATTCTATTCTACTTCATTAACTCATCAAAGCTATATACAGCTTCAATCAACGTAAAGGCAAGGTTTCGTTTTTTTATACAGCTGCGATGTAGTATACGCTGGCTGTATCACACAAATAACGTGAACTTTTCACAAGCATTGCAAAGTTTGATTTTATTCTGTTTTGCGTTTCCTTTCTCATAGAAGTATTTCCAGCAGCTTGCAAAACACAGTTCAGAACTTGGTACTTATTTTACATTGCACAACATCTGTAAAACAAATTTTGTCCAACAATTTCGCAAACATTCTGTGCCACACTGAGTGCCAACTTAGTAATCAAGACCCTTTGTGCGCCATTGTTGCCTTTCTTATAGAATGGAAGTTCCAGTTTTGTTTGTTGACTGACAACGATGGACTGTTTTTGCCATGTTTATACAACGACGCTGCCAATGTTGGACGTTGGCTGGCAACAGTATTCCACTGTTGCCGTTTTCCATTGTTGCAATATTCTATGTTGGCTGGCAATGATGGGCCTTTCTTGCCGTCCTTATACGAGGCGGTGCCAATATTGTAGGTCGGCTGGCTACGATGGGCCTTTGTTGCCGTCCTTGTACGATGGTGGGACAAATATTCTATTTTGGCTGGCTACGATGGACCATTGTTGGCATCCTCATAGGCTGGTTCTGTCAACATTGGTTTCGCAGTGGCTTTACTGGGCCTTCATTGGGTCGTCGTCTGCCAGCGTATAAACAATATTGGGCCAATGTGCTGTGCCACCTGGGATCATTTCATCTCTTCTTCAGCCGCGTTCGTCCCCAGCGCTCGCGCGCTTTTACTCGCGCGTAAAACTTATCATATTCAGGTTAGTGTTATCCATAGGCGTGTGCAGGGGGGGCACGGCCCCCCCCCCCCCACTCCCCTAGTCACCTAAGAGGAGGGGGGCACAAAGTCTGCCCCATACATTGAATTAATAGGCAGGGGGAGGGGCGCTGCGATGAACCTTCGCCTGCCTTCGCCCCCCCTCCCCCCTGAAGACCCTGCGCACGCCTATGGTGTTATCGATTTGAACTTTATAAGAAATGTGACGCCGGCGGCGACGGCAAAAACCAGTCGAAATTGTCCATATAATCGCTATGGCAATAATAGTCATCTCTCGTTCCCCCTCACGGTAGCTGCCGCGAATGCGCTGAGGCGATTGCTCTCTGGTATAGCTGCAAGGACCCAGCGGCGCGCGCGGCGAGACCACAGCAGCCCCCGGAAAGTCATTGGAGCAGGGAAAAAGAGCTTCGCTTTGAAACCTTTAGCGTAACACAACGTCCATCTAGTTCGTTTAATGCCTTCGCTCAAAAAACAACCACCCGACATGGATTGTGAACGCGGTGCGTCTAGTGGAGCACCCATGGAGCACCCACACTCGCTCCCTCGTTTCAGCTGTAACACGTCGAACACAACCATGTAACCAACGAGGAGGCGCGGATAAGCCCCGACCTTTAGCAGAGTGTGACGTTGGGCGAGTTGGCATGGCTTAATAAAATATTTGTGCCGCAACTGAGACAAGCAAGGAAACAAGAGAAGACAGGATAGGACCTCATCGCCTTCCCTCGCTCGCCGGCTCGATAAGACAATGTATGCAGCTAGCCTCGCAGTGGCGTCACTTCGTTCATACTATTTGGCGTGCTTTCTTCACTGCCAGCAAAATAATAACAATACTGGTAGTAATAATAATAATAATAAGCTATAAAAGATGGCGTTATATAACCGGTTGAGTAAATGTTTCCGAGCACGCCCGATCTGCAACTTACTAGTTTCCTGTTATGCGAGCTGGGAAGCATAGACGCAAAAAAAGAGAAAGAAATACGCAGGAAAGGAACGCATCATTTGATAGGCCCTTCCATGGCGCGTAACGAGCAGGGGGTGCTTTTCAACGGCCCGAGAACTCCATTGTCGAGCCATGTTCCAAGCGTAGTGTCGCATTCATAGACTAATTTTAGGGGCAAAGCTCCTCTTAGTCTAACCTTGTCACGTCTCCGTTGTCCGGCGTAACCACCTTTGCAAACTGCCCACTACTTTGTCTTTGCAAACATCCCACTACGACCCATCACCGATCCTTTGCAAACTGCCCACTACTTCGTCTTTGCAAACATCCCACTACGATCCATCACCGTTCCATTACTTCACCGATCATAAAGCCGTTATAATGAAGGGGGAACGGAAGCCACGTCTAGCTACCACTTACGATTAATAAAATTTCTTGCATAAATATATACAGTGTTTGTGACGTCTTTGATGATGTACTGGGCTATCGCTTTGATTACTGCTGGGCGAAACCACTGAAGATTTCACGGTGTTACCATGATTGCTTCAGGAGCTTCGCCCAAGCTCTTCATCATTCACCCGTGGATATGCTGTGAAATTTTTTTTCTCCCTGAGGCATATATCAGCGGCAGTAGTCGCACAGCGGTTGTTATAAGTCTTCAGCAGAACTGCATGCAGAGAGCATTGTCCACGGAATTTCGCACTTGGAATAGCTTGCGTAGCGGTCATCAAACCTGATGCAATGAATACGTCTTTGATTTCGTGGTTTAAGCTTCATAACAAATCACTTACTGTGTTGTCTATTTAGTCAGACTATTGTTTTAAGTGCGGTTAGTTTGCTAACTAGTAGCGTTTAGTTATGCAACATTACAATATTCGTTGCAAATGACTTTTGTGTATGTGTGCCTCCATAAGTGTACGTGCTATTCGCGCACTCAGGTAGCATCTGTACATGCCGTAATTATTTCCCAGCACCTCGAGCAGCGGGATAAACGGTCAACCAGGGGAGCAACTTGAGCATATTGTCAATGTTTGCATCTATATCGCTCTACCTCATGCGCCTAATGTGTACGATTCCAATTACATGAAAATGGCCGCATGTATGCGCTAACTTCTGAATCTTCTTAGAAGCTATTAGAGTTTGAGAAGTCAATGATACATTTGGGCAAACTAGAACAACACGTAATAACATAAAATGGTGCAATGAAGATTTTATTTCGGTAAATGTTCCTCCTTAGTTTATTACGCTCACATACTACGTTCCCGTAATTATTGTGCGTTGACAGTTGCCCATCTCATCGCCGTTCTTCAGCGCAATTTTCAGGGAATCTGCGTGGCAGCGCGGGCGCGAGAGAAGGTCTTCTCCCGCCAAAGCGGCTCCATTGAGTGCGAACGCGCTCTCTCATTTTCGTCTGCTGCGAACGGAAAGGGAACAACCAACGAAGCACCCGATCAGACAGAGCAAACGACGACAACAACATTGTCCGGCTGGCTGCGACAGACGGCTGGCGCGCTAAGCATGCGATGCCACCCTGCGCTCACATTTTCACTTTCTTCTTTTTGCGTGTCTTAATCCGCGGGCGCCTGAAATTAGAGAGCGCGGGAGTGAAGCTAAAACAAGGCGCGCGGACACTGAGCCGTGGCACGCACAGCATGCACCGAGTCCCTCCCCCGATAGCGTCTCATATTTTAAAGCCGTGCCGTACCTTATAACTTCAGAGTTTTTCCCGCGCACACTCTTTCCTTCGCCGAGGAATGTATACAAAGTGAGAAAAGGATGAGCGTAAGAAAACTAGATATGCGGGCTAGGAAGAACAAGCGCAACGCATCCGGCAATTTCCTCGTCAAATGCAAAAGGTGTGAGAAGGGAAACCGCCGTCGGGCTTGCTTTGACGTTCATCTCGAAGCTGACCTCCTTCACAAACGTACGCACGGCACTCATTCTCGGCGTTTTGTCTGGGCCGGGGAGTATGGAGTCCCCCGGAACGCCGGAGCAAGGATGAAGTGGTTTGCGGAGCGCGTGATTCAAGCGGCGAGGACAGGTTGGCATTCCGACCCTTTGCTGTTGGTTCGTATTGTCGGCGTTTTGGAATGCGGTGTGCGCCCCTCTTATAAGCCACGGTATGATAAGCACGAAAACGAGTTGGTACGCGGGCCGAAAATGCCGTTTCTCTTTAGCGCTTTTTTTTTCTTGCAGCATTGCTTACGCGTGTGGACCCGCGCTTTCTGTTCACTCTGCATTCCCTGCGATCCCTGCGCTGTCTATTGTGGGCCGGCCTTTGGGAAAGAGCGGCGGCGATTCGCACGGCGGGTGCGGCTATTGACGTGGCGAACGGGGTCGCGAGTGTCTGTGCTGCCCGCACAACGCAAGGCCGTTATATATTTAGCCCGGCGCTTTAAGCAAATCAGGCTGTTGTTTATTTCATGAATGAACAGGGCTCAACATCCGTAGTTTCGCAAAATAGTCTTGCTCCAGGCGCTTCTTGTCACCACAGCGCTTCTGCAGCATGGCGATGGCGTCGTTTTAGCAACTCTCAGTCTTCGGAAGGCCCGCAATTACTGATGCAGCGTCTCCTTTCAGATACATTCGTAGGTAATGGAACTTCTCTGTGGTCGTGATGCCGACGTTACTGTGAACACTTTGCTGAAACTCTTCCCAAAGTTCGGTCCACTTGCATAGGTCTCCACAGAAAGGAGCTATTGTCAGTTTAGGCAGTCTGACTCCAGTTCCGTCTAATGGTGGTGCGACTGTTTGGGCAACCGCTCCTTCGGTTAGTGTCGTCGACCGTAGCATGTGATCTTTCTTACTGAGAATCCCTGCGAGAATACGTGTAGCTTTATCTTCATATTCCAGGACGGTGTTATACTCGGCCTCGAACTCTTCGTCAGGAATATACTGCTCGATCTCGTTGTTCAAGTTCTGAAGCTCGTCGTTGTTAGCCTTCAGCCTCTCATATCTGGAACTTAGCTGGTCATAAGATGCAGAGTCGTTAGCGAGGAGAGCACTTGCCTCGTTTATAATCCTCGTGTTCTGTGCTTCGACTTCAGTCGGACCATGCCTGTGCAGTTGACTGGCAGCCATCCGCAGGTTCCTGGCTTTCAATCCCGGTTCTTCGGCACCAAATCGGTTCTTCGGCACCCTTGGAAGAATGGATTCGAGCTTGCAAGCAACAGGCAAGTTGCCATTACTCGACTGGAAAAGCTTGTCAACCGTCTCAGCGCCAAGAAGGGACTGCTCGAAACGTATGACCGTACCATAAGAGAGTACTTGCGGGCAGGACACGCCAAGTCGTCAGTGTCCTACCTTCTGACGTGACGAAGTTATATCCCGCACAAGGAAGTCATACGTGAACAAGCGCTGACCACGAAAATTCGAGTGGTGTTTGACGCTCCGTCACATGCCAAAGGATGCAAGTCACTTAACGACTGCCTTGAAAAAGGTGACAACTTGTATCGAGACCTCGTCCAAATTCTGCTGCGCTTCAGAACGCACCAGGTAGCAATGATCGCAGACATAGAAAAGGCATTCCTTCAGATTTAGATACGGGAAGAAGACAGAGATGCTTTCCGCTTTCTCTGGTTTGCAGAACAAGATTTATCCAAGGCCAAGCTGCAAGAGTGGAGAATGACACGAGTGCCGTTCGGAGCCACATGTAGCCCATTCTTGCTCAGAGCTACTATTCTCCACCACGTGAAAAGAACCCCGGCTGTAATGGCACAAACAGCACAATCTCTTGCTGCGTCGTTTTACGTTTACGACTTAGTCACTGGTGCCGATGCAGAAGAGGAGGCCGCTAAAATTTGCCGAGAAGCGCGAACAATAATGAAATCGGCAGTCATGACACTGCGCAAGTGGACAACGAATTCAGAAAATTTGATGTGGACTCTTGAACGTCAGCAAGAGTCTACTAGTAACGCAGTGGTCGTCATTCACGAAATATCCGTCAAGGTCCTGGGTCTGGCGTGGTATCCTGCAAGAGACGAATTCAGCTTTTCGGTTGAAGATCTACTCAGATTTATCGCAGCACAGATGGACACAAAGAGACTTTTCTTGCAGGCAGCATAAAAATATTTGACCCATTGGGGCTTGTCGGACCATATGCCATTGCCATACGAATATTATTTCAGAAGATGTGGATACGAGGGATCAGCTGGGAGGAAGTACTACCCAATGAGCTGCAAAACGAATGGCGTGATTGGGTCATCCAGCTACCGCAAGTGCAAGCCGTTGCGGTTCCTCGCTATCTGTGTGGCGAAGGCAGGGTGCCCAACGTGCTTCAAGTACATGTCTTCTATGACGCCAGTCCAACGGCATACGGAGCAGCAATACACGTCGTGCCAAGTCCTGGGAAGCCTACGTTGTTCATTGCAAAGTCACGTGCAGCATCCATTAAAGGGACCGACAACTGCCCAGAACATGAAATGAGATGACTCCACTGATGGAAAGATTGTCCGTCGCACTGACTCAAACCAACCCTGTTTTTTTTTCGTGAGAGATGGATTTATATTTTTATTTCTGAATTGAAAGTCGCGAAAATGACCTGTGGCGCCTCTGGCGGCAAAACATGAACGATCCGATGAAACCGGCCACGTGACCGTTGATTGCTGTAGGCGGTCGACGATTTGTTTGCTAGTACTGAAATATTGTTCGTTTCTTTATATTAAAAAGTATTACTTCATAAAAATGTACATATAGGCCTGCGTTAGTAGCATGCATTGAATTGGTGCTGCCTTCGCGCGACGTAATGATCCCATGCTCATCAGCGCGTCTTGAGCAACTTTTCAGCGTGCTCATGCAACCGTGCATGCAGTTTCCATTTCACTAAGATTTTGGAGCGACATAGTTTTGCTACCTACACTTCGTCTCAGAAATGACGCGCGCTGCTACTCGGCGCGGCCGCGTATATGCGTAGTGACGTTTTCGATGACTTGACTTGGCTCGTGCATCGAGAGAGTAACGCGCCGGTACAAGCCACCCATGACACAGGCGCAGGCAACCTTGGACGCATGCGCACACAATGCGGTACAGATGCAGGGAAGATGTATAATGCCACATCATCTCATTGCAACAGTTTGTTATTTTCAAAAGTAGTTGAAAAGCTCTAAATAAAGGTGGTTAAGCAGTGTTACAGAAACTACCTTGGACGCATGCGCACATAACGCGGTACAGATGCAGGGAAGATGTATAATGCCACATCATCTCATTGCAACAGTTTGTTATTTTCAAAAAGAGTTGAAAAGCGCTAAATAAAAGTGGTTAAGCATAGTTACAGGAACTACCTTGGACGCATGCATACACAACGCGGTGCAGATACAGGGAAGATGTATAATGCCACATCATCTCATTGCAACAGTTTGTTATTTTCAAAAATAGTTGAAAAGCTCTAAATAAAGGTGGTTAAGCATAGTTACAGGAACTACCTTGGACGCATGCGTACACAACGCGGTGCAGATACTGGGAAGATGTATAATGCCACATCATCTCATTGCAACAGTTTGTTATTTTCAAAAATAGTTGAAGAACTCTAAATAAAGGTGGTTAAGCAGAGTTACAGGAACTACCTTGGACGCATGCGTACACAACGCGGTACAGATGCAGGGAAGATGTATAATGCCACATCATCTCATTGCAACAGTTTGTTATTTTCAAAAATAGTTGAAAAGCTCTAAATAAAGGTGGTTAAGCAGAGTTACAGGAACTACCTTGGACGCATGCGTACACAACGCGGTGCAGATACAGGGAAGATGTATAATGCCACATCATCTCATTGCAACAGTTTGTTATTTTCAAAAATAGTTGAAAAGCTCTAAATAAAGGTGGTTAAGCAGTGTTACAGAAACTACCTTGGACGCATGCGCACACAATGCGGTACAGATGCAGGGAAGATGTATAATGCCACATCATCTCATTGCAACAGTTTGTTATTTTCAAAAATAGTTGAAAAGCTCTAAATAAAGGTGGTTAAGCAGTGTTACAGAAACTACCTTGGACGCATGCGCACATAACGCGGTACAGATGCAGGGAAGATGTATAATGCCACATCATCTCATTGCAACAGTTTGTTATTTTCAAAAATAGTTGAAAAGCTCTAAATAAAGGTGGTTAAGCATAGTTACAGGAACTACCTTGGACGCATGCATACACAACGCGGTGCAGATACAGGGAAGATGTATAATGCCACATCATCTCATTGCAACAGTTTGTTATTTTCAAAAATAGTTGAAAAGCTCTAAATAAAGGTGGTTAAGCAGTGTTACAGAAACTACCTTGGACGCATGCGCACACAATGCGGTACAGATGCAGGGAAGATGTATAATGCCACATCATCTCATTGCAACAGTTTGTTATTTTCAAAAATAGTTGAAAAGCTCTAAATAAAGGTGGTTAAGCAGTGTTACAGAAACTACCTTGGACGCATGCGCACATAACGCGGTACAGATGCAGGGAAGATGTATAATGCCACATCATCTCATTGCAACAGTTTGTTATTTTCAAAAAGAGTTGAAAAGCTCTAAATAAAGGTGGTTAAGCAGTGTTACAGAAACTACCTTGGACGCATGCGCACATAACGCGGTACAGATGCAGGGAAGATGTATAATGCCACATCATCTCATTGCAACAGTTTGTTATTTTCAAAAAGAGTTGAAAAGCGCTAAATAAAAGTGGTTAAGCATAGTTACAGGAATTACCTTGGACGCATGCATACACAACGCGGTGCAGATACAGGGAAGATATATAATGCCACATCATCTCATTGCAACAGTTTGTTATTTTCAAAAATAGTTGAAAAGCTCTAAATAAAGGTGGTTAAGCATAGTTACAGGAACTACCTTGGACGCATGCGTACACAACGCGGTGCAGATACTGGGAAGATGTATAATGCCACATCATCTCATTGCAACAGTTTGTTATTTTCAAAAATAGTTGAAGAACTCTAAATAAAGGTGGTTAAGCAGAGTTACAGGAACTACCTTGGACGCATGCGTACACAACGCGGTACAGATGCAGGGAAGATGTATAATGCCACATCATCTCATTGCAACAGTTTGTTATTTTCAAAAATAGTTGAAAAGCTCTAAATAAAGGTGGTTAAGCAGAGTTACAGGAACTACCTTGGACGCATGCGTACACAACGCGGTGCAGATACAGGGAAGATGTATAATGCCACATCATCTCATTGCAACAGTTTGTTATTTTCAAAAATAGGTGAAAAGCTCTGAATAAAGGTGGTTAAGCAGAGTTACAGGAACTCCTGCGAAAGCAGAACAGCGACAGCTTTCACAAATTGCGAGGAGGGTTGGCGGCATCGCCATCAATTCTCAGCGTTACTGGAGGAGAGGTGCGTCCGTGTTTAGAGTCTTTCAGATCGAAAAATACTGCTTGTAAAATAACTACGTGCTTTTGGCATTTACTACTGCAGCTACAAACACTGCGAAGGGTGAGCTTTCTGTCGCGCCGTAAAAAAATAGGTCGAGAAAAATGAGCTGTCGGTCCCTTTAAGGCGATGACGCTGCCGCGATTGGAGCTTTTTGGCCTACTTGAGAAGTGGCTTGAAAAGTGTTCAAATTGACTACACGATGTGGACGGATTCTGTGATCGTGTTGTCATGGACAAAAGGTGACGCCACGAAATGGAAGCAGTTCGTAGCCAACAGAGTCAATGCGTAACAGATCCATCAAAGTGGAGATACTGCCCTGGACCGGGTGACCCGTCTGACTTGCTTACGCGTGGTGTGACGCTTGAGAAACTGCTGTGCAGCTCTGAATGGTGGCAGGGCCTTGAGTGGCTAGATATAGAGATGTCCGAATGGCCCCTATAGTTCAACGAACCAGACACGGGCGAAGCCACACAAGGTGTAGTCGCAGCAGTCCACGTCGCAGTAGCAACACGCATCTCAAGTCCAATCATGGACATTCAGTGGTATAGCAGGCTTCAGCGCCTACTCAGAGTCACTGCCTGGGTGTTCACATTCACCGACCGCTGCAGAAAGAGGACGGATCAAACTGGACATCTTCTGGCAACAGAAATCTCGAACGCTGAACAGTACTGGATTATACGTACTCAAGAAGAAGGCTTTTCTGCAGAGCTCACCGGTTTGTCCAACGGCCAACCAGTAGAGTCTACATCTCGAATCGCTGAGCTACGCCCTTACCTAGACACAGACGGAGTTCTTCGGGTTGGATGCCGCTTATCGCTCATGCATTCCACGCAAGACGTTAAGCACCTACTCATACTTCCGTCAAGCCACCATTTTTCGGCACTTTTGGCAAACAGAGCCCATATTCAAGTCCTACATGCAGGAGTTAGAGACACGCTTACCCAGCTTCGAGACGCTACAGAATTTGTCGAGCTCGCACTTTGGTGAACAGAATGTTGTACGACTGGAATGTATGCAAGCGCTTCAGTGTGGGCCCAGGAAGAGCTGAGACTACTCCACTGGCAAGTCATCGACTGTCACCGAGGAACCCGTTCGAAGTTGTAGGAGTCGACTTCGCCGGCCCGCTTTATGCACGTACGGAAACAGGCGACACGTACGTAGTGCTACGTTGCACTTTTTACGTGCGCCGTATTTAGAGCCGTACACCTCGAGCTCGTCTCGAAAATGACATCCGAGGCTTTCCTACAGTACCTACGGTGATTCACAGCGAGAAGAGGAATACCTAACGTCATCTACTCTGACAACCCAGGAACCTTTCACAAGGCATCGACAGACATGAGACGACTACACCGAATGGTCTCTGAAGAGGAAGTCGCCGGTCGCCTCAGTACCAACGGCATTTCGTGGAAGTTTACAGCGCCAAATGTTCCTTGGTGGGATGGATTGTGGGAGCGCCCGATACGATCAGCGAAGCTTCCGCTGCGAAAAATTATTGGAAAAGCTCGTCTGAACTTCGAGGAAATATCGACAGTGCTGGCTGAGGTCAAAGGAGTCATAAACTCTAGGCCTTTGACTGTCATCGAGACAGATGCTGCAGCACCTTGTACGTTGACACCAGCCGAACTTATCCTTGAACGAAGGTTGACTTCTATTCCCTATGCGACCGTCGATGAAGTCACCGGTAGTTCCAAACGAGCAGATGCCATACGCAGACACACCTATAGAAAGCTACTGGTTGAAACATTTTTCGAAGCGGTGGCAAAAGGAACACCTGTTGCAACTACGATCAGCGCACTTTACCGACACCAGATCAACCACAGCAGTGAAACAAGGGGAAGTCGTGCTCGTGTATGCTGACTGCGCGCCACGCCAGCTATGGAAGCTTGCAAGGGTCATGGAAGTGTACCGCAGTGCCGACGGTCTCATTCGTTCCTGCAAGATCAGTTGCAAGGGGGTCTTCTTGCGATGAGGCCGATACAAAGATACACGCCTGAATTAGCTGTGTACCTAATATTTGCGTGGCCGAGAGTGTTGTTTATTTGCACGTTCCGGGCTGGGTCAAGGAACCGAGGAAGAAGAAGAGCGCGAGAGGCGGGGACGCTCGGAACTGAGCGCCAAAATTTTCTATCAAATTTGTAATGTTTCTATTCTGTAACTTCCCTTCTAAATTACTGTAACATTTTATAAAATCACTCAATTCTTGGCCAATCACCCACAGTGGGTGTGAGCTACAGCTGAAGGTGAACAAGAACAAGAACTGAAGACAAAGCGCTTCGAAGCTCAGCTCAATAAAGAAGTATCTTTCACCTTGTGCCTTTATGACGGAGTTGAGTGTGATCGCAGTGTCTGGAGCGTCATCGCTTAAACAAGGTATTGCCCTCTTTAAATCGAATCTTTCTTTGGGAATCCTCGTGGTGACTTTTATTGACCGCATCTGTTATTGTGGGCTGTTTCTGCTGCTGCGGTCGCCGACATCTAGCCATAACTGTGCAGTATATAGTAGGCATGTGTCTTCCACCTCCCCCCCACCCCCCTCTTCCTTTTAAACAGCGGAACTGTATAAGCCGGCCGTAGTTTGTCCAACGAGAACAAAAAGTCCGCGCCGCGATGACGTAACCGCGCGTTGTCTGGCAACCGGTTGCACAGCTATGCACCTGCTTCGTTAGCCATACACTGCTCCGCCACCAGCCCGCATGCCTGGACACTGCGCGCAATCGCTCGGCAGCGTTACACGTGACGTCACGGCCAAATGCACATGCGCTCCTTCGTTCTATATAAACCCGGCGCATGGCGACGGCGCGCGCCGCCAGACGCAGACATGGGGAGACCGAAGAAGGTTCGCACTGCCGATGAGGAAGCCGCTTACCGGGACTCGCGGCGCGCTGCCAAGCGAGACTGCTGGACTCGACTCGTTAGTAGTCCACGACGTAGTACGGCCGAAATGGCGAGAGGCGACTGTGCTGGACTCGACTGGAGCTTCACATCACTTGGCACTACTTCGTATATCTTAGCATAACTTGGCGTCAATTCATATGGCCAGAATCAGCTAGGACCCGATCGGCTCCGCTGTGCCTTTAGACTTGTGCCGCTTGTTCAAGCTACGGCCGGCTTTTTTATCGTCTTTAAATGTGTTTCCGGCGATATTGTTTCCTTCTTTAGCCAACAGCGGACACAGAAGCAAGTAAAGCATTTCCGGTTATTAGTTTTCTTTCCTGTATCACGACACTGTTTTTCACATACGATTAGCGGTCAGCTCGGCATGCACCGTGCTGGCGCATGCTTTCATATCCTAAAGAGTGCCATAGCGAAACCTCCAGTCGCCGTCACACGCGGGAGAGTCACGTGACCTGAATAGAAACGTCGCGTCGCTGGTGGAGCGGCACGTGGCTGTCGACTGCGGTGGCGCCACGTGGCAAAACAGCGAGAACCGCGACACCGGCATGGCGTAGCTTACTGACCCCCCAGTGACACGGACGAACAACTGACACTGTCAGGATAACTGTAATTATGCAACGCCAGGCACAGCCTTCCCTTTCATTCAAATTTAACGCTGTGGTGTGACGTCAGACGTCACGTTTCTACTCAGGTGACCACGAGTTCTGCTACTGCGCGCTTTAGGAAACGGAAACGCGCAACGTCGCCACAGAAAGATTCGGCGGTTTGTTATTGTTGCAGTGCGAGAGACATGCAAGTGGCCGCAGAGAACAAAAAATTTCGCTTGACCCAAGGTATCTGCCCTCTGTTAGTATGCAAACTAAATTATGTGTATCTGACAAACGTGACAGGCGTAAACGAATTTTATACAAGTGTATATGCCTGGAAAATACAGTGCTGTCACCCTGATCTGCACAATAATTCATCAAAGAAACTGCCGCAAAGTGCCTATTTTTAGTTCGGTTATGAAAAGTTCAAATGAATTATGTCATTGAACTCTGTAAGCATTATGAAGAGCAAACTAAACAATGCCGCAGACGTTAGCCCCGATCACACGTACTAAATAGCAGTTTACGGAAGCAGCAAAATGGAGTAATCTTCTTCCTCTCCCCACTTGGCGCGCGTTAATGGCCACCACAGCTCGCCATCTTGCCAACGTGTGATTCTCCTTTTCTTTCTCTGCTAGTGTGTGCGCGTAGTGAGATCGCGCCAGGAGTGTTGCTGAAACTACGATCACGTGTGTGGTTGTTGTTGTTTCTGCGAAAGCCGCGGCAAATACACGCAACCTCGGAGAACAGAAAATGAAAAAAAAAAGGAGGAAATGCACCAGTGGAAAAGGTGACCCGCAAACAGAGAAGGAACACCACAGCTCATAGTTTCCGTCACGTGCATTACTTACATTTTATCCCTAGAACATGCGTCTCGAGTCGACCATATGAGTTGACTCAGTCAGACCGACCTTAACAGTTCAAAGTCTGAGCTCGGTTGTCGTGTTTCGTTATCGTGCCTATTTACGCAGATTTACACGGATTTACGTAACAATATGCCTAATCAAGTAGCACGCTGGACGGTTTTACGCAATTTAAATTTTTTAGCAGTTCTGAATTGCGAGTGAGCTGAATCAGTTCAGCGATGCAAAAGTGGGCAGATGTTGAAACGTTAATCTCGGTCCCTTTAAATGACAACATCGATGTAATCCTATACTGCACGTAACTAGAGTAGCAGGAGAAATTTGCACAGCGGTGCGATGCCTACTAAGCAGCGGATCCTGTTCAGGCTTAGGCGCATTCACCGAAATCCATGGTCCCTGGCTGCCTGTGTTCTGTGCACAGATGTTTTTCAGAAATTTCCCCATAAATCCTATGAGCTCGTTGTCTTCTGGACTGTTAGCAAAAAAGGCACAAATCCCCTTTCAACCACCCTGCCAGTTTTCAGACGCTACTTTGGCTCTTTAAGTAAGCAACTCATTTATCAATGATCCTTAGTATTTTTAATGGTTAAACGCAAGCACCACTGCGCTGAACGGAGAGAAATGAATTGGCTACAAGGAGATGATGATGTGGTAGAAAAAAAAGTCATCCATATACCTAAAAACCTTAGCAACGTTCAAAGTGCTGTCCAGATAAAAAAATTTAAGCCATACCCACGAAGTGAATGATGATGAGTGGGCGAAGCTCCGGAGGTAATCTGGTAAACCGTCAATCCCCGTAAATTTTGCCCACTCGATCATCATACAAAGACCTGACACACAAACACGGGGGTCCTCATATATGACGTTAAGCTCAGGGGAACGTGTCTTGTCGGCGTTGCCGTTTTGCCTTTCGAGGGCGAGAGCGCGTTCACGATCGTTTTCATCCATGGCAGAAAGAGAATGTGTGGTCTGGAACGTGCTTATACTTCATGGTCATCAGCGTCATCGTCATCGTTATCACGTGTAGTGGGTACATTCCACTATACTGGAACGCGCTTATTCTTCATGGTCATCAGTCGTCATCGTGATGGAACGCGCTTATACTTCATGGTCATCAGCGTCATCGTCATCGTTATCACGTGTAGTGGGTACATTCCAATATACTGGAACGCGCTTATTCTTCATGGTCATGATGATGATGATGATGATTTCCTTGATGCATGGCTCACATCCACTCTGGGGGATTGGCCAAGAAACGATTAATTTTAGGTAGAAGTGACCACATATGATTTCTATGACTAATGAATTATAGAGTAGTTAGAAAAAATGCATAATGCTCAGTCGTCATCGTCATCTTTATCACATGGAGTGGATACATCCCACTATGCGTGGCTACCTACTACTACATACTACAAAGGAGGGACAGGCCCACACCCTGAGGAGCTTCACCCCTAAAAAAGGAAAAGGTGCATGTTTGCCGCTGGTGTATAGACAAACGACGACGCAGAACTTGCGTTCCGGCAGATTTTATGTTCCGCTACTTCGGATCCCTAGGTTCGGGGTTCAATTTGCACGGGCCTCATTTCCAGTGCATGCAGGCTCGAGTACTAATGTTTGCCAGCAGGTTAAGGAGCGTGACCGCTTTTCCACCGATCCGTCAACTATTACAGCCTTCGTGAATATCTAATTTCTTTCCTGGGGCCGCGGGAATATGTCAGTGAGTTTCATTTCAAGCAGCTTTTAGCCGTTGGCCTAATGAACACCGTTGTCTCAGTTGAAGCGGAAGGGAGTTCTCCCAATCGCTCTCAACTTCTGACGCGAAGTGGCGCAACACAACCGCATTTTAACGCGCGCTGCCTGCCGCAAACTCGCGCTTCAGTGCAGCTCATTACACGCCCGTATTAGCGGCGCACGCCAGGCTCGTATTCAGTGGCAACTCGGCGATGGCCCACTTTTGGCTCGGAGTGGATCGCTATCACGGAAGCGATCCAGCGATAAAATTGCCCGGTGCGCTGTTCATCACATCCAATTATACGGACCCCGCACCCAGCTCCTGGCGGCCCGAAAATTGGGCGGGCTTTTCATCAATTTACTTTTCTGTTTTCCTCCCCGCAATGGCTTTCAAATTAATGCCTGCACGGTGACGTGTGCGTTGTAGATTCGGGTTTATCGGAGCGTAATTGCGCTTTTCGAGGTGCGCCAAAACCGTATTGCGGCGCCCGAATTTCAGCCACCCCTGACCTTATAGAGGAGAACGTGCGGTCATTGACCGCGCCGGAAGGGAGGCGAGAACGCGAACCGTCTCCCCAAAGTTCAAGAGGTCGTGTTCTACTGGGTGGCACGCACTCGCTTGCGTATACTTCCTCAAACAGAGAGAACGGGGGCAATGATTGGCGTTATTGCGTGTACCGCTTGGGCTGTAATGAAAAGCTGCCTAGTTTTCCAGCTTCCTCTCTTGAAAATACCAAGCTCTGGAGTGTTTATTTTCTTTTAGCGCCACTTGCTTGCACCTCTAGTGTCTTCAACATGAAGCTGCGCCTTACAGTTCTGGCGCCTGCGAGTCGAAATCCACTCGTGCCTGCGTTAGCGCAACGTGCATTGCACTGAAGCAACTAACCAACCTAGATCGAACTTAACGGCTGTCGCTCGATGCAAACATTTGGCGTATATCGAGCTGCCGCATGTACTTTTTTTGCAACATTGCACAAACGTGGCCTCATTCAGGTGACTGCGAGAAGCAAGCACGAGGGCCTTATGCGAGGAAAAACGAGCTGTCACTGACCGGGTTGTTTCATTAACTCTCATATAATAACAATAATATCTGGGGTTTAACGTCCCAAAACCACGATATGATTATGAGAGACGCCGTAGTGGAGGGCTCCGGAAATTTCGACCATCTGGGGTTCCTTAACGTGCACCTACATCTAGGTACACGGGCCTTAAAAATTTTCGCCTCCATCGAAAATGCAGCCGCGGCGGCCGGGATTCGATCCCGCGACTTTCGGGCCAGCAGTCGAGCGCCATAACCACTAGACCACCGTGGCGGGGTGTTTCATTAACTCTCCGCGGGATGCAGTTTTCACTGCATCCCGCAAGGCGTCAAAACAGGCCGACGCCTTGCGGGGTGTCAATGGCCCGCAGAAGCTTGCTATCATCCCGTATATTCATGGCGTGTCACATCGTTTAAAAAAGATAGGACACAAGGCCAATGTCAAAGTAGTTTTTTCTGCTCCTGAGAAACTTTGCAGAATGACGAACCCCAGTTCCTCTCACAATCCAGGTTGCAAGAAGAAACATAAAGAGAAGTTCATCGATTGTGCGGAATCTGTCGTGTATAGCTTGCCTATTTCATGTGGCAAAACCTACGTAGGACAAAGCGGGAGGTGTGATCGCCTCAGGGAACATCGTCGGAATGTTAGGGAGAAGTGCGGAGGGTTCTTGGATGTTCACTGCAGAAGGTGTGATGATCCTGATGTTTCCAGTGCTGACCGTAATGCAGATCACAGTGTGGAAAAGAAGTGCCTTCGAATGTTTAATAAATGCACAGTCGTAACAAGAAACAAAAGTAAACTCGTGCGGAGATAATTGAGGCGGAAAAGATAGATAGTCTAGGAGATAAATGTGTGGCCAAGCCGTCGATTGCACTATCTTTCAAGGAAATGCGTTACCTGCGAAGTCATTGATGGTGTCATATATTATGCCTGCTGCGCCGGGGTCATGTAAGGTCACGTGTGCCCTTATATACTCTGTTCCCCTGGCTTCAACAGTGTTGAAAGTTAGCGCCCGTGCGTCATACGTGTTCTTTGTCCTCGTCTGTATGTGCGCTTAGAACTTATTGGTCATGTCATACCAACACGCCTAAACCGCCACAATTGTGAACCCAATCGTGTGCATAGCACAGCGCACCTCTATAGGCTCCGTGCAGACGTAACTCCGCTCGGCGTCCCTAGCGGCAAGAAGCGCAGATTTGGCGGGATGCTCTGACGCGCTCGCAATGGGGTGAAGTCGAGGAACTATGCTTTTTACGATGACTACACTTTTCGTGCTTCTCGCGCTTGGCTAGTGACCAGAGCGACGGTACGTCCGCGTTATCAACGCGATCAGTCAGCCGCAGGTGGTGGACGATAAGAATAACATAGCATACAACATCGCTCCGCGATTGCACCCCTGCTCGCTCCACGCTCCCGCTGTGACGGCGCGAGGTATTTTCGCGGGCAGTTCGTTTTGTGCCGGTTCCGCTGTTCGTAGGAATGCCGAACTCCAGGAATAATTGCTGCGTTGTTGGGTGCAATGACCCCTGCAGGAATTCTCTGGGCACGCGTTTTTACCGGTTTCCATTTAGAGAATATGAACGGAATCGGCGTGAACGGCCGATCGCACTCGTTCGACGACAAAAGTGAGTTTTGTAAATAGATGGGGTTTTTTTTTTCTAGGGTTGCATTTGCCCGTGATTGTTGATCTGCCGAGCAACACCTCTTCCAAGACGCCGTGAACGTGACCCGCTTCGAGGAGTTCCCTACCCTTCTTCAGGTTAGCTCCTCGGAAGAAACTATCTGTATCACGAAGCTCTCTGAATCCAAACGTAATAATAATTGGCACGCTTTGCAGTGCCATGGCAGCTAAACACGAGCCGCGACGACGAACTCGGCTGCACTGAGTAAGTCGGCGCAGCGAATGCAGTGCCATGGTCGTTCGATGGAAAGCGTTTTTTTTTTTTTTTCATTCAGCGGCCGTGACAGTGCAATTGCTCGTGTTGCCGGTTTCAAGCTGCCGCGTTAGCTCGAAGGTGATAAGCTGTGATTGTTTAGTGAGTGAGACGGCCCGCGTTACACGTGCGCAGTTTCGCTCAGCGGGCTCGTCACCTCCGTTGTCTTCCCCCAGTTAATGCATTTTATGTTGCCGCGTTCGCCTGAGGATACACGAGGTCTGGCGAAAAGAAGCACATGCGCTAACGCTACGTTCTCTGACAGCTGATAACAATTTGACGTCTTTTGGAAACGAACGGGAAAGAGAACGCTTCAAGCGAAGCACTAAAACACGGCGCAGTGGCTGGCCCCCCTCTCTTCCCGCCAAATCTGCTGCCGTGGCCGCTTTGGCGCTGGAGGCAGCGCGTGACTGTGGCGGCTCCTAACGTATGCACGGTGCCCATATAACAGCGGTGGTGCGCGCCCGTGATCAGGGACACAGCGCGAGTTATCATTTCTTCGAATTCGGTCACTGATTGCGCAATGATCGGCGACGGCCGCGCAAGTTGAGTGAGCCGCAGCCAGCGCTCCTCCTCGCAAGCGGCGGCCACCGAAGGAATGTGCGAGCGTTCATTCAGAGGGCCACGAGGGAAGACTACGGGTTCAACGATCTCCGCCGATAGAAATGCCACCAGGGCGCGTGCTCTGACGTCACACCCGGAACGACGGCGCGGCGGCAAGCGTGGCGTTTGCAGTCCTTCTCATCGAAACTGCCCCATCCGCTGCTGTTCTGGCTTGCTTTCTTTTGCTTTATTTTCTTTGAACCTGCGGGTGCGCCCACGCTCGCGAACACGTTCTTTTCGCGCCTCGCGGTAACGAAATGAATAAAAAAAACTTGGCTTGTTTCAGTTGTCTCGTCAGACAATACCGCTGCTACGTACTCTTTCAGCTTGATTACTTGTAAATAGCCGCTGCGGCCGCATTTTCGATGGAGGCGAAAATACTTGAGGCCCGTGTACTTAGATTTAGGTGCACGTTAAAGAACCCCAAGCGGTCGGAATTTCCGGAGCCCTCCACTACGGCGTCCCTCGTAATCACATCGTGGTTTTGGGACATTAAACCCCAACAGTGAATATTAGTACTTGTAAATAAAGCGCACGTTTTCAAACGGAATCTGACTATTGAAAGGAGATGAAGTATATATATATATATATATATATATATATATATATATATATATATATATATATATATATATATATATATATATATATGACATGTTCTGGCCCGTGATATCTTCCTTTAGCGGAATGCATCAGTCGCACATTCAGCGCTGGTTGCCCTAAGGCTTACGCTTGCGAAACCTAGCCGAACGAAGCGATAGACTCCGACGAGGGCAGCGTTGCGGGCTCGTCGTGATTCTTGGATGTGGGCGGGAAAAGACAAGGACGAAGGGAAGAAAGACACACACATTGGCGCCATGTGTTCCATGCAAAAACATGCGTCGTTTACTGAATTCCTTTGTCATGCGGCCGGTTTTACATTGGGCAGACCGGCCGCAGCCTCAATGACAGGCTCAGAGGGCACAGCAACAAAGGAAGCAAAACGCCCCCTGACGGGTTTTTGGCGCTACACTGCCATAAATGCACTTGCCGACCTGATTTTGAAAAGACTGTTGTAGTTGGCATGAGTAAGCCCGAAATCACTAGATTAGTAATTGAAGCTGAAGAGATAGACTATTTCGGCGAAAGTTGTGTTAGCAAAACGTCATTGTCCTTGAGCAAAAAGGAATCAGACTACCTGTGCATGTGCTAAGGCCTGTCTTGTTGCCGGCGATACAGAAGCGGGCAGTTACGTCGTAGGAAGTTTTCAGCCCTGTCATATTGTTGATTGTATTGTTGGTTTTTTCGTGTTATATTCAAGTGGTCACGTGGATCTCGTGTGCAAAAATAGGCATATTAGTCGGCTTGGTGATCCAGAATAAACGTTTTTCTTTTGTTGTCAGTAGCGCCAGTGTCTTTCTTCCCTTCGTCCTTGTCTTTTCGCGTCCACATCCAAGAAGCAAGATAGACTCCGGCACAGAGTTTCATACAATAACCTAGAGAGGAAACTCGCGTGGCGATCGTTGAGCCACCACGAGAATGATGGGAAGTACAGGCTTCGGATTGAATTGCGTTAGCTAGTGAACAGTCTGGGAATCTTTTTCTGCAGTTTCAATTTCGTTCTTCGCGCAGCGTGGGTAGTGGGGTGCGTTGAAAAGCACTCAAGTAGTGCCTTTGCTGTTCAAAGAGGCTGAAGACCACTAGGTCTCTTGGTTTGCTGCGACGTTGCAGCGTTACAGGTTGTATTTGAAAGTTTTAGCAAAGCGTCGTGTACTCGCCGCTGCGCAGAGATGTAGCGTACCATGCCTAGTGGCGTAGGCAGAAATTTTTTTCGGGGGGAGGGGTGGGGCGCCCTTGATCCGACGTGGGGTCTGGGCAGGTAAGTGTGGTCGAATGTCATTTTGTGCTATGTATACCATGGCAGGAAAAAAATTTCGGGAGGGAGGGGGCACGGGCCCGGTGTGCCCCCCTCCCCGGCTACGCCACTGCCCATGGCAGTGCAGGAAATCGCATAGAGTTCACGTTTTTTGATGAGCGCTACTTGTCAAAACTCTTTCAAGTCGACTGCAAAACGACGGCGAAGCTAAGTAGACGCACCGTCACGCTCCTCTCACTCGACTTCACAACAAAACGAGAGATGCGTTGGTGGCAGGCCATTTGGACAGACGCACCTGGTATCGCAGCAGACGATACGTTAAGTGTTTCTCATTCAATACAGTACTGTTATTTCCATAAATAAATAATGCGTACATTCGAGGGAAAGACAAACGCGTTTGTTTTAAATGCTGTAAAAATAATTCATTATATCATGACGGCGAATTTGAAACACAATTGTAGAGCAATGCATACCCTGGTGCTTTAATTTGTGGAGGTTTCACTTCCATCTTATGGTCACGCAAACGTGTTGCAGTAAGTTTTACGTACAAAAGAATGAAGCAGGTTTCAATTGGAAATAACTTCTTATCACTTTGTTTTACACTCAGCAAACAAGCGTCGCGAATCTCAAGAACGAAAGCCATCCGAAGCAGATCCGAAGCCTGTACTTCCCATCATTCCCATGGTGGCTCAAGCGCCGCTGAAGGAGCCCGCATACACACTAGATTCCCCTCTAAGTATTATAGTAAGAAACTCTCTGGACTCCGGCGTATCGGTGAAAAGCGGCTCGTAATGGTGCGATATATGCTCAGTGTCGATATGTAGAAATTGTTTGTCTATTTCCTCCTGGGCAACAATTCTTGTGGTTCTGTACAGGGCAGCAATGTGGGTCCAAAGTGAAGGGCTGTTATCACAGCTACCGCCATGGTGGGAAGATAATGTATTGCAGGGAGGTGTATTCCTAGTTTTCACATTCTTCAGATTCGTGCGTGTGAAATCTTAACAAAGCACATATTCCTACAGGTACGCATGGCGAACATTATTGTAACACAAATGCTTTTCTCCTCCGACCACATACTGTACCGTGGGCATTCTTGGCTTCGTCCTTTCGTGGCGGCAATGCAGCCGATCCTTGCCCGTGCCAGGTCGAATGCCGCTCAATGTGCATTTCAAAGTGCGGCCTTGCGGCCAACTTTATTTCCAGGTGTGACTCTGCAACTCAACGCACACGATATACGCTTGAAAATACAGGCAGGACCCGTAGCATCGATGTCGACGGGGCGATGTGGGCGTGTCAAGTCGCCAGGGAAAAGACAGCTTCTCCGTGTCGCTCAATTCCCCGAACAAATATCGGCCGACGTTCGCCAGCATGCGTGTTCACATGTTGTAGCCAATGCAGCACTTGTCGCTCTGTTCCCGCATCCTGCACCACGCAAACAAAGCAAATAATGAAGAAAACAAGCGAACCCGCACGCACGCGTGCACAAGACTGCGAAAAAGAGCAGACCACGTGACCTGCTCTCTTCCGGAAGAATTACCGCCGGAAGAATACTAGCGCTTCGTCTCTTTTCCGATCCCAGCGCAGCGTTCATTCAGCGTCCCGCGTGGCGGCGGTCTTTTATTTATCTTCTTATGCACACAGACACATATACACGCTCACACAGTGCCCGACTGGCGCAAGCCGCCACCGCCGCTCCGTGGAGTTCAACGACCCCCAACAGCCGCTGGCGGAAATGGCACCAGGGCACGAACCTTGCGGCGCACAGTGACGTCATACCCGGGCCCGGGAGCGCGCGCTTTTTTTCTCTCTCTCGCTCCCTCCTCCTCTCCCCTTTCCGCAAATAGCTCGTACCGCGGGAAAGGGAAAAGCGGGTCAGCGGTGACGTCACCGGGCGCTGCGCGCCATTCAGCTGTGCCAGCAGCTCCAACCCCCCGAGCGCCCTCCCGCCTTCCGAACATCCAGCCTCGTCCGTTTTTCCCGCCGTTTTCCCCCGGGAGAGCGGGAGAAGGCAGTGTTATAAGGAGGGAGAGGGCGGAAAAAAAGAAGGCGCGGCAGTTTTCGTTTCCAGCTAGGCACCGAGCCCTGGTTTCACGCTTTCGGGAGAGGGAGAAAGAAATGTTGCGCACGTCCCAATTGTGGTCGTTACGGCGGATCGGAAATATTAGATTATGCGGCACGCTTCTACGTCTCCGGGAAGTTTGCAGCGAAAACGGCGAAGCCCTCCAGGAAACACTGTTCGTTTGCGGTGTAAGAAGTAAGCCGCTCGGCAACATTGTGCTCCTCGCATGTTCGTTTTCAGCAGCGCGCGCCTTTACTATAGTAGTGTATTCTACGTGGCTCTACCTGTGGCTAATGCCGCAAGGAGCGGGTTTGTTGACGACCGGTCTTAAGAGGGCTGCAGTGACTCGAGAAATAAGCGCACCCGCTAATATTCTCTGTGGTTGCATAGACGAACGTGCATCCGATTTTTTTTTTCTGCGCGACGATCGGTCTCCTTCGCGGTTGCCCTTAAAGACGCGTGGATCTTGCGTTTTGCGAGTATTTTTCTTTTTCGCTCGCGCCATTTTACGCCGCGGCTTCGCGCAGCGAACGCTGCGCGCGCTTTGTTTTTTCCGCTGTGTGCTGACGCTATGCCGTGTTGCTGCACTTATAATTGCGAAAACCAGCATACAAATGGTTATACGCTTTTTATGGTACCGCAAGGTAAGCGTGATGGAGTGCGCAAGAAGCAGTGGCTGCACAACATCAGCCGAAAAATTTTGTTTCGACATAGAACAGTGTTCTTTGCGAGGTAAGGCGCCTTTCTTATCGCTCGTGTCAAGGCATTGCCGAATGCTGTGTTTTAAATATTCTTCTGGCTGCTCATGAACACTCTTTCTATTTTCCCGGCTATTTTTGCGTTGCATTAAAATGGGGTTGCTCTCAATATGCTTAATAATCTGCAGAGACTCCATCACTTCGCATGTCGGCAGCTGTTTTTCAGTCTGAAATGCACAACTATAGAATCTGCTTTCCGCTGCGAACAATTACGCGCGATGATAGAGCTTCTCGATCGCGCTTGTCGGGATTGTTAGGATCCGCTTAACGTGAATGTTTGCTGGAAAAAATCTAACGAATCACCCCTACTGGCGCTGGTTTTCACACACAAGATTAATGACACGAATGCGGTCCGGTGCAAGAAAAGAAACAAAATCAAGCAGTGGGCCACACAAAGTAACATCATGATGCCGAAGTGAGCCGTTATCTAGAAGGCCGCGGCCGAAATGGCTCGTCTTAGTCACGTCTGTATTAACGCGGTGTCCGTTCACCAATAAGAAACTAGGTTATCTCTTGCACCGGCGTCACAAGAGCATAGCGATCAGAGTCAATACCGATCGAATTTCTTGATCGCGATCAACAGTCATCGTTACTATATGGTACAAACTAATCCGAATCGTGTTTAGCGCAAACCTAAGTCGAATGGCAATCTGGAAGCCAGATGTCGATGAGTATATCGCGATGGTTGCGAACCTGATCGCTACTAAAGTGACCGTGTAGCAGCACTTGATCTGGATCGAGCCTAATCCGGATCGGCCCTGATCGCGACCAAAAGTGGCCGCATGACACCGGCATTGATTACGGCGTTGTCTTGCTATATGGCGATTCATCTGATGAATGCGTATGTTTAACCAGCGCCTACTCTATTTCAACGCGAAAGTGTTTTATGCCGGGGTCCACCACAGCTCCACTGACGTACTTCCGTCACGGATATGACGTTGTAAAATATAAAGACTAACAGTTGGCAAAGAAAAAAAAACCAGAAGAAAGATTTCCGTCACCGGCAATCGAACTTACGACCCCTCGCTCCGCAGCGCGGGGCGCGACACGATTCGGCCGCAGGGGGCGCGTTCCTTGCCATGCTAAGGGCGAGCTATTTGCATACACCATTTGCCGGTGGCTGTACTCAGAGATTGGTGTTACATCAGCGTGTTTTCGTTATCACTAGCGAGATGGCGCGAAGCGTTGTCCTGTATTCCTTCTTCTCGTCCACGTCTTTTTCGCTAGTAAACATGTAATATTATTCAAGATACCAACTAGCCCAACTTTCCGCTTTAAATGGCGCGAAGGACTCGCAGAGCGCGCTTTAAAGGTCGTCGCTTCACGCGGATGAGCGCGCGCCTCTACAAGGCCTGGGCGCTCGTGCGCGGGCTTATCTCGTGATGGCGGTGGTTTGTACGTTTTGTGCTCTCACCGTAAGTTTGCGTTGAGAGCACGAATGTCACTTCGTTCACTGCAGCGGTCGCTTTTGCAAAATGAGCGCGCTACTCACAAAGAAATCAGTTACAATTGTGACAGTTCACGCTCATTCTGTGTATGTTCGTTCCGTGCGCCATTTCTACTTGAGCATCACGTTGCAAGTTTCGAGCTGCTTGTCGTTCTTCGCGCATTACAACTTGTAGCATTCATTCCTTCGCCCTCAGGGCGAAACAATGCACAACAAACGCTCGACTACGTCTGTGAAGACAAGTTTTACTTTCGTGTTATACCGATTCCTGTGACAGAGGGATGAGCCATGTTTTTTCAGTGTCTGGGCGAACGCTTTCCTCGGGCCGTCGAGCGCGCGCTCCGCCTCCGCTCGCCGCTGCCGCGTGGTGGCGCTGTGCGAGTAGACTACGATAGGCTGGCGCTGAACGGCCGCGCGTATTACGAAGCTCACAAATTCGTGTTTGCATCCGAGTTTAGTTGCATTCGTGCTTCTCGCAGGCTTTCACGGGTACAGTGGGATGGAGAGAAACGCTTTTCATCACGCTCTGACCATGGTGGCAATAAAAAGATGCTAGGTGGTCTTTGATTGTATCATGGATGACTCCGTCCTTTCACCAATCATCCAGGCTACAACTACTTGAAAATAAATGCGAAACAGCAAGGAATGTAGATGCCACATGTTCGCGTTTCTCTCCATCCCCACTGGACGTATTCCGCAGGCAGTCTCTCAGGCCGTGCTGCCAGTTCAATACTTGCATTCGAGTTTGATAGCATTCGCGTTTTACTTTCTATTTCAGCCTATTGCAACCACGTCATTCGCACGCCTTAGTATGTCATACTGTTGCATTCCACTCTGCAGATGGAGCGGAAAGAAGTCACTGCCTTTTTTTCCCCTTTTATTGATAAAGAAAGAGTAACAGCTCACAGGATCCGTTAGGAATTCACCTAAGTCGACTGAAAGGCGAAAGCCATCTTCTTTTTCTTCCCAGTCAATGTACTGAACATCCCGTGCCTCCCTCCGAGATATTTCTGCACCTAACGTGACTTTCTTGCAGCCTCAAGGCAGTGGGGTAGCCAGGGGTGGCACACCGTGCCCGTGTCCCCCCCCCCCCCCCAGAAAAAAATTTCTGCCTACGCCCCTGCCCCAACGATCGGAGGTGCTACAAGTTTCCGGTACTTCAGCTGGTTATGCACCGCCTCCGTGATTGGCCCCTTTTGGCCAAGTGAAGATATAATATGACGACGTCACATTGTGTGACGTCACGATGATGTCACAAAATTCTATTATCTGTGACGTTATATGATGACGTTATCACGTAATGACGATTTCTTGCATCACTCGTGTTGACACCGCCGACAGTCAATTTTCGCGTTTGATGAGCCTTAATACACTGTTCGGCTGTCGTTCCATGAAATTCCAGCTGCCGCTGGTGTTCAGGGGAGGTGGCTTGCAGTAATTAGGCGGGATAATTGGTCTTCTAGTACATCTTCAAACTACACTAAAATATGTAGCCATCATGTACGACACGAAGATTTCATAGAATATAAGAAGCAGCGGTTTAAGAAGGATGCAGTCGCGTCAGTCTTTGCAGACTACACTTCACGTTTGCAGCCCAAGGTAACAACTGAACTAAGCATGGCAAAAATTTGGAGGCACAAAGGAACAAGGACAAGAAATGACAGGACTGGTGCCAAACTAACAACTGTTTTATTGGAAAGAACATTGCATTCCAGGTAGCTACACGCGCATGCGCGAGTCACATTGACAATCACAATAACAGAATGACAACCTACTTTGAGTTATCAAAACTTGTCTAAAAAGTGCAATTCGTTGCGATATAAATTCAAGGAAGGCACACTAACACATTGGGCACCTTTCCTGATTATGCAAAAAGCCTCCAACAATTCTCTGGCCACCTGGTTTCGACTTTTTCCAAGCACCCTGGTTTCGAAAAACTGGGGCGCGCATGCGCAGGACTTGCAGTGCGAAGGCAAGTGTAAACCAGATACACTGTTAAGGGAGGCTTCATGTTCCTTTAATCGAATATTTAAACATCGACCAGTCTGGCCGATGTATGTCCTACCACAGCTGAGGGGTATTTCGTAAACCACCCCAACTACGCATGGGCAATACGGTTTTACATGCTGTATGTCACAGGCGGCCTTATTGTTTTTCTCAGACACACGGGCGCATAGCCGCGAGAGCTTGTTAGGGGCGGAAAACACCACGGGAACATCGTGTCTGCCCACAACCTTCTTCAGGTTGTGGGCGACCTCATGAATATAGGGTATAATTTCCGGCCTTTTCTTATGCTGATTGGGTTCCGCCCTTTTTCGCATGCCTTTCAATTTCTTGAGCAAGCTCTCCGAAACACTAGTTATGACTGAGGACGGAAAACCAGCTGATTGCAGACGCGACACCTGATAATCAAAACTGTGGACCATCATGTGTTCGCAAGATCTGTTTAGCGCGGAATGCAGGCACATTGTCGCTATGCCTCTCTTAACATTTTTAGAGTGCGCCGATTGAAAATTAAGCAACTCCTTTTTAGCACGAGGACGGTATGACCAGCACGTGAAGTTATCGTTAAAGCTTATTCTGATATCTAGGAATTGCAGTTCCTTATTATTGGATTCCTCGTAAGTAAAAGTCAGGCTCCTTCCATGGGATTTAAAAACGGTTAAAACTTTGTCCAAGGCAGTACTGTAACTCAATTGGTTAGTAGAGTTCAGAATCACCAGGAAGTCATCGACGTATCGAAATATCTTAAAATCTTTAGAGTACTTGTTCTTGTTCCTTTGTGCCTCCAAATTTTTGTCAGACCATGCACCAACTAGCCCAAGAACGCGTTTTCGTCAAGCATGGCAAGTATCACTAAACGCGACTGTGCTGCGTCCGAACAGTGAACGAATGCATGCACCAGTAGCAACGCTGTCTCGCGATCGCTTCCATGTGCAACGCTGACATTAGGTCCCGAAGCCGAAGAATCGGAGCCCATGGGCACCACATGCGCTACCGGCGAAACAACCGACAGTCATCATGTACAGTGTCACAATGAATGCGTGTACAAGGCTGAGCAGGCTGCCTAGTGCGACAAAAGCGTCCAGGCCGACAGCCATTCGGCCTCTACTTTGCTCACTACCGAAAAGGCCAAATGGAAGAGAAAAGAAAGGTAGCTGAAGAGCGACATACTGGGGCTGCAACAATCCGTCGACAAATACAAAGACGAGCTCAAGCAACTGAGAATAGGCCGAATTTTTTACGCCTATCACAGCGGCTCATGTTGAGAGTCGGCACTACGACTTTAGACTTGAACAAAAGCGTCTGTTCGCACACATTGACCAACGTTGCAGGAAGCGCGCGATATATGCAGCTGTTTTTGTTTGTTTTTCGTACCCCCATGATTTAACTGGTTTAAGCACTGAAATGGTGGAATCACTTGGCATAGTTTCTCATTTTCTGGCACCAGTTGTTGCTTTCTCTCGGTGGCAACAAATTTAATTCTCAAAAGCTTTACGAATGGAACGGGTGATGTCGTATATCCCTGGAAGCAGTCTAGGGACATTTCGTGCTATTTAGCGCATGAACTCCAGGCTTGCCTGTAATGTGCTACACCAGCAGACGGCAGCACGTATCGGGGAACTTTAAGCTCCCAAGCTTTCAGTATTCATCATCATCGGCCTGTCTACGCCCACTGCAGGGCAAAGGCCTCTCCCATGTTCCGCCAATCAACCCGGTCCTGTGCTTTCTGCTGCCACGTTATACCTACAAACTTCTTAATGTCATCTACCCACCTAATTTTCTGTCTCCCCCTCACGCGTTTGCCATCTCTTGGAATCCAGTCAGTTACCCTTAATGACCACCGGTTATCTTGCCGACGTGCTACGTGCCCTGCCCATATCCATTTCTTCTTCTTGATTTCAACTATGATATCCTTAACCCCCGTTTGTTCCCTGACTCACTCTGCTCTCTTCCTGTCTCTTAAGGTTACACCTCTCACTTTCCTTTCGATCGCTCGCTGCGTCGTCCTCAATTTAAGTTGAACCCTCTTTGTAAGTCTGCGGGTTTCTGCTCCGTAGGTAAGTACCGGTAAGATGCAGCTGTTATATACCTTCCTCTTGAAGGATAGTGGTAGATTACCATTCATGGTTTGATAATGCTTGCCGAATGAGCCCCATCCCATCCTTATTCTTCTAGTTATTTCACTCTCATGGTTCGGCTCCGCGGTTACTACCTGTCCTAAGTAGACGTACTCCTTTTCAACTTTCAGTGTCTTGCCACCTATCGCAAAGCGTTGTTCTCTGCCAAGATTGTTCCACATTACTTTAGTTTTATGCATATTAATTTTCATACCTACTCTTCTACTTTCCGTATCCAGTTCAGTAATCATCAGCTGTAATTCGTCTCCCTCGTTACTCATCAATGCAATGTCACCAGCGAATAGCAGGTTACTGAGATACTCTCCATTAACACTTATCCCTAATTCTTCCCAATCTAGGGCCCTGAAAACCTCCTGTAAACACGCGGTGAATAGCATTGGAGAGATCGTGTCTCACTGCCGTACGCCCTTCTTTATTGGGATTCTGTCGCTTTCCTTATGGAGGACTATAGTGGCTGTGAATGCGCTGTATATTTGTTCCCTTATGTTTATAGAGGATTCGTCGATGTCCTGATTCTGCAGTGGCTGCATGACTGCTGATGCCCCCACCGAATCAAATGCCTTCTCGTAATATATGAAGGATATCTAAAGGGGTTGGTTGGATTCCGCGCATTTCTCTATCACCTGATTGATACTATGAATATGGTCTATTGTTGAGAAGCCTGTACGAAATCCTGCCTGGTCCTTTGGTTAAGTGAACTCTAATGTCGTATTAATTCTGTTAGCAAATACTTTTGTAAATAGCTTGTAGACAATGGACAGTAAGCTAATGGGCCTGTAATTTTTCAGGTCCTTTCAGGTCCCCCTTCTTATAGATCAAGATGATGTTAGCGTTCTTCCAAGATTCTGGTATCCTCACCGTGGAGAGACACTTCGTATACAGGGTTGCCAGATTTTCTAACATAATCTCTCCACCGTCTTTCAACAGGTCTGATGTTACCTGATCCTCACCAGTGGCTTTGCCTCTTTGCATTCCCTTTAGGGCTTTCTTTACTTCTCCTGTCAATACAGGTGGGATGTCAGATTCCTCTGGGCTATTACGGCTTCTTACGTTATCGTACTGACTGTCTCGGCTGCTGTACAGATCTCTGTAGAACTCTTCCGCTACCTCAACTATTCTATCCATATTGGTTGTGACCTTGCCTTTCTTGTCCCTTAATGCATACATCTGATTTTTGCCTATGCACAGTTTTGTCTTCATAGCTTTGAGGCTTCTTCCGTTCTTTAGAGCACGCTCAATTCTCTCCATCTTATACTTTGTTATGTCGGCTACTTTACGCCTATTGATTAACTTCGAAAGCTCCGCCAGCTCTATTTTGTCTGTTGCATTTGAGGCTTTCATGGCTTGACGTTTCTTAATGAGGTTTTTCGTCTCTTGAGATAGCTTACCAGTGTCCTGTCTAACGACTGTACCCCCGACTTCCACTGCACACTCCTTAATGATACTAGTCAGATTATTATTCGCTGCGTCAACGCTAAGGTCGGTTTCCTCGGTTAAAGCCGCGTACCTATTCTGAAGTGAAACTCTGATTTCCTGTACTTGCCCTCTCAGAGCTAGTTCATTAATCGGCTTCTTGCGTATCAGTTTCTGCCGTTCCTTACTCAAGTCTAGTTGAATTCTAGGTCTTACCATTCTATGGTCACTGCACCGGTCTTGTTAACTACTTCCACATCCTGTACAATGCCCGGGTGGCCACACATTATAAAGTCTATTTCATTTTTAGTTTCGCCATTAGGACTCCTCCAGGTCCACTTACGAGTAGCCCGTTTTCTGTAGAAGGTATTCAAGATCCGTAAGTTATTGCGTTCTGCGAACTCTACTAGCAACTCCCCTCTGGCGTTTCTAGAGACGATGCCATATTCCCCAACTGCATGATCTCCAGCCTGCTTCTTGCCTACCTTTGCATTAAAGTCGCCCATCAGTACAGTATACTGTGTCTTTACCTCACTCATTGCTGACTCTACGTCTTCGTAGAAGCGTTCAACCAGTTGATCATCATGGCTGGATGTAGGCGCGTAGGCCTGTACCACCTTCATCTTGTACCTCTTATTAAACTTAATTACGATACATATCACCCTCTCATTAATGCTATAGTATTCCTCTATATTGCCAGCTATATTTTTATGAATAAGGAACCCCACCCCTAGTTCTCTTCTGTCAGCTAAGCCATGATAGCATAGGACGTGTCCGTTCTTCAGCACTGTATAAGCCTCCTGTGGCCTCCTAACCTCACTGAGCCCTACTACATCCCATTTAACACCCTCTAATTCCTCGAATAGTACAGCTAGACTCGCCTCACTAGATAAAATTCTAGCGTTATACGTAGCCAACTTCAGATTCCAATGGTGGCCTGTCCGGACCCAGTATTAGCTCCTGGCAAATGCTGTTTTCAAAAATCCTCTTTGATACAGTCAAAAACCGACTGTCAGTCAAGCGAACGTAACGGTGACAAAAAATTGGGGGACGTTTAAGCTTCGCCTTTAAGAGTTGAACGCGATAGCAATATCCTGCCCCTAGTGCGCACTTCGAACACTACGAGTGTTTAACAGAATGCGCGCAATAAGGTGTGTGCCTTATGAAATGGGTAGCATGCTTTAAACCAGGAGCAATTATTGGCGAGAACCTTTTTCGAAGCTGCGATGCACCCACTACGTGGTCTTAAGGGAATACGCGCAGTAATGCGTGTGCCTTTTGTAATGGGTGGCTGTCTTTAAGCCACCAAGTCGTTATGATATTGACGTGGTGTGACGCCCGATGGCAATGTACGCTTGTACCACGCAATATTACTGCCATATTACATCTCGTACTGTGACACCTGTATACAGGACGCGTATTTTTGGGAAGCATCAAAGTTACTTTCAGTGCAGCTCCAAGCAGAGGCGTGGCTGTGTGGTTGAACACCTGCTTGCCACGCAGACGGCCTGGGTTCGATTCCATCTCGGACCCAACATTTTTATTATTTATTTTATTTGCAGATTTTTCGATTTTTCGGTCACGGACAAGATGATGATTTTTCGCTCACAACCAACGGTGCCAGGGCCGACGCCGACGGCGGAATTTCTGCGATACGAGCTCTTTAACGCTATCGCGTTAAAACTATCTTCCGCGCATCACTGGCATGCGCTCTGTGGTATCGGCCTAGCAGACGACGCGCGAACGTCTCGATCAAATAGCCGCGAATGACACATGCCTTTGAAATGGGCTGGTTGCCCAGAACAAGTACATCATGATTCCCGTTTACAAGTTTTCATTATACTTTAAACAACGCGAACACAGCCAAGAACTGAACCATACAGCAGCTTCGAATGCAGCCATGGCATTCGTTTCCGCGAGCGACGACGCGACTGCGGGTCTACTACAGTGGCGGCGCCTAGCGGCTCAAAGCCGCACTAACGCCAACGGCTGGTTCCCATTGCGCTCCTCTCCTTCGCCCAGGCACATAAAGATAGAAGAGGCGCTGGGTTAACGTAAAGGCGCTGCAGTTGCCCCTGTTAAGCTGTATACTTTGAATAGACCTTCGAAAACAGCGCTTGTTTGCGCCACGGGATACTACGTCTAACAATGCTCACTGCATGTAGACTGTTATTTTCTAAGTGCTTTTGGGGCTGTATCCGACTGTAGAGCTCATAAAATTAGTGGCTTGACTGTGAATGCGCAGTCAATCTCAATTACAGGAATATCCGCATGAAATATTCTTTCCAAAAAGGGGCTCGGCTCAAAAGAAAACTTGCTACCTCTCCTGCAGTGTCACTTCCGAGAAAATAGAGCCGCCGTTTGTAATGAACAAGCTGATAGTGCCAGATATCATCTTCCGTCCACCTTTTGCCTCAGTGAAGCTTCTGTGTCATGTGTAAAACGGTATATATTTGCGTAGTGATATACAGTTACCAGTTTTCTGTTTTGACATTGTATTTTTCGAAACATTACTTCTTCATAACATACTTATGCACAGCAATGATTCTGTTGCTGAATATTATACGATGCTTTTTACAGCGAAAGCTGTTATGAGATCATTTCAACGGCCGTTTTTGGCGCCGTAGTTGTCCGCCGCCGCCGCCGCCGCTGGTGTCCGTAACCGCTATCGCACGAAATAAGAAAAAAAAGGAAATAAGAGAAATTTCCAGGATGGAACGAGGTTCGAACCTGGGCGCTCTGCGTGGGAGCCCAGTGTTCTACCTAAGGGCCATGCCGGTGCTTGAAACTACGTTGCAAAAAGACCCTATACAGTCTTCACGTCGGGAAGGAACCACATTAACATATGTAATGTAGTGTGGTAGAAGAGTAAAATAACAACCAGGCGTCACACAAACGCGAATTCTGTAACAGGGCGTCACACAATGCGTGTGGGTTGTTGAATGCTTCCAACCCATTACAAAGGCCTCTGCGATAATTCTTCAGCGTCATCAGCCACAGCATCAACAAAGTGCCCATAATGTCTTACAGGTGTTTAGCGAGTACCACGGTTCTCCGCAGAATGACGAAAAATTGCATAGTGGCTGCTTCCCTACTTCACAAAAATTATGATGATTTATAGCGTAGTGGGTTCCTCGCAAGTGCACTTCTATTGGTTGCCAAGGAAGCCCATAAGGCTCTCATGATCTATTTCCTCAGGCTTTCAATAAAGTTAATTCCCTCTCTCTCTCTCGCTCTCTGTTTCTCCGGTTAATGTATGTTATAGAGCGTAGTGGGACAGTTAAATAACGACCGGGCGTCACACATTGCGAATTACGTAACTAGTGGGTCGTTTAAAGCTTCCAACCCATTACAAAGGGCTCAGCCATAATTCTCCATCGTCATCAACCGTCGCATCAACAAAATGCACATAATGCCTTACAGATGGTACCTCGCTTCTCCGAAGAATAAGGAAAAATTCGGCAGATCTCACGTACCATGGGAGTCGATGTGATGCGAAGCATGCGGTGGGAAGGTGATTGTGGCGTAATTTTTTTTTACTGAGCGAAACGTTACAAAATGACGCTAAAGATTTGTATAAATTTTATACGCACACATATATGTTGAAGAGCCGCATATTTGTTATATAACCAGTTGTTTACTGTTGGGTAACGCTGGCAACGGCAACGTGGGTATTATACCAACACCAGAAGCCGTAAGCTGAGATGTAGTGCTTATACTTGTCCCTTATGATAGAGAACGCATGCACGTTTCACGAACCCGTGTGCATGTGTGGAAGAAGTTCTTGACAGTTCTTGAACAAGGTCATCATCCCCGTGATTAGTGAGCACCAGCAGCTGTTCATGACTTGTTATCGGATCAGGTCGTGATCGCGGTGACGAGGGGTCTATGTGTAGGGAAGCATGAGGTATAGTACAGCTGTTGGAAATCGTGGATGCCTCGGTCATTTCGTCGACAAATTGTCTGTAGATAGAGCCCCCGACATGTTGGAATCGGAAGTCACCCTTCGCGTTGGTGAGGTATAGGCCGTCGAGGCTGGTAGGTATGGATAGTGCTACGTAGACCAACATCAGTGGATGGCGCTTGTCGCATTCCTAGACTACCTGCGTAGTCTACAAAGCGGCTGTCAATCAATCTGGCATCATCCTCGGTCAGCATGAGGTCATCGCCCAGCCTCGTAAGAAATGAAGAGGACACTGCGTCGTTCTGGCGGACTAAGTGCACTTTGCGGTGCAATGATGTGACTATTTATTTATTTATTTATTTATTTTTATTTTATAACATACTGCAGACCAGAATTCGGTCCATGCAGGAAGGGCACTCATAGTACACACGAAAAAAGAAATACAATACCAAAATATCAATACAGTGAGTACAAGGAATGCGCAAATTTTCACACTCAACTTAGTAAAGGCACTCACACTGCGTACATAAAAGAAATGCAGTACTGCAATTAATAACAATAAAAAAGCAGAACATACAAAATCTTAACACAACACATAACGCGGGTATTGTGGTAACTTAAAAAGGGTCGTTCATTACATGCCTAGAATTCCACTCCGACACTGTCCTGGGAAAAAATGAGTATTTGTAAATATCTGTCCTAGCAAAATGTTAATGCATGTGTGTGATCGTGACACGTACGCCTTGTGGACAGAGGTGTTACATATAATGCGGGGTCGATGGATAATTCACGTTTAATGAGTGATTGTAGGAAATTGAGGCGCAGAATCTGCCTACGTGTTTCGAGGAGGGGGATGTCATTTTCTGTCATCAGCTGTGTGGGGGAATCGGTGTGCTTGAACTTAGAGTAAATGCTTTTCTCTGAATTCTCTCTATTATTTTAATGTTGTGTTTAGTGTAGCCATCCCATGTAATGCAAGTATACTCTAACTTCGGTCTAATGAAAGTAATGTAACTCAGTAGTTTAATGTGGGCGGGTGAATTTTTAAGCTTGTGTTTCAGGAAACAAAGTTTACGGAAAGCTGAGGAACATATATTACTAATATGCAAATTCCACGATAGGTTGTTTGAGAATGTTACACCTAGATATTTATAATTTTCAACTTCTTTTAGCGGTGAGGCGGCCAGTGTGTAGATATATTTTAACGGGCTTTTTTTCTTGTGATACGAAGACAGACTGTTTTGTCGCTGTCACACCACGCTTGTATGTTGTGCGAACTTAACTCGAGGTCGGTTTGGTTATGCACTGTAGTTATTTCCTGATATAAAACGCAATCGTCTGCAAACAATCTGATTTGTGTGCCAGGTGTAACAGCGTTGACAATGTCATTTATGTAGATCAAAAACAACAATGGCCCCAGGACGCTACCCTGGGGTACTTCGGATGTCACTGGAAGACAGCTCGAGTCGTTGCCCTCAATAGTGACAAACTGCACGCGATCCGAAAGATAAGCTGCTATCCAAGATACTATAATGCTAGGAAGATTGTAATCTCTGAGTTTTTGAATGAGTTTACAGTGAACTACTCTGTCGAACGCCTTGCCAAAGTCTAGAAAAAGAGCGTCGATTTGACCATTATTATCCAATGTTCTTGCAAAACTATGAATTACAGTTAACAGTTGTGTCGTAGTGGAGTAGCCTTTCCTGAAGCCATGCTGGCAGTTCGTTAACACTGAATTTCTGTCTAAAAATTTTGTCATGTGGTTGGCGATGATATGCTCGATTAGTTTACAGCAGGACGAAGTTAAAGATATCGGTCGATAATTTTCTAGAGATAAACGATAGCCCTTTTTAAAAATTGGCACCACCCGAGCTGTCCTCCAGTCTTTGGGAACCTGAGTAGACAACAAAGAAGCTCTGAACAGTATAAAAAGAAATCTACCAATAAATTCCGCGTAGCGCTTAAGAAACATATTTGGGATACCATCTGGGCCACACGATTTCGTTGTCTACAAATTTAAAAGCACTGACACAATACCATTGTATGAAATAAAGTCCACTTCGTGCGCCTCAAAAACAGTAGGATGAATCAAATTACCTACACCTGTCTGGGAAGAAACGCTGTGGAAGTAATTGTTAAAATGTTCGGCGATTTTATTCGCGTCTTTTATAGTGGTTCCATCGACCATTATCTCACAGACAGGTCTCTTAGCGTCGCCTAAATATCCCCAAAATTTTTCCGGTGCACTTTTAAGGAAACAGGTAGCCGCGTGTTAAAATAGTAATCCTTTGAACTTCGAACCGCTGATGACAATTTGCTTTTTAGAACACTGATAAGTTGGGGCGGGTCGCCCTTCTTTTTGCTTCTTTTTAGTTTGCGCTTCAGTTGCAATATGTTACGCGTCATCCACGGCGTTTGTTTATTGACCGTCTTTGTTTTGTTAGGCACAAATGTATTTATGCAGTGACGACACATTTTGAGGAACATTGCCCAGAGCGCGAATACGTCGTTCTCAGTATCAGTGAAGTCACCAAGGCACATTTCCATGTAATCTATTATGATTGCGTCATCGGCTTTAGAATAGTTTTTGAAGCAATGTTTCTTCATACATTTAAAGACAACAGGCGTAAGTATGGGCAAGGAAACATTTACAAGCTTGTGATCGGACAGACCTTCATCAACTGTAACGACGTATTTCGAAAAGTCACGATTCACAAATAGCAGGTCAAGAATATTACTAGAGAAACCTTGTACACGGGTAGGTTCAATAACTGTTTGAATTAAATCGTGTTCTAGTATAAAGTCGAAGATAATGTTAGCATTTCGGTCCTTCTTTAAGTCTGCCTGAAGACGTTCCCAGTTAATACTAGGCAGGTTGAAATCGCCTACAAGAAAAATTTTTTTATACCGAAAAGGAGACATGTATTCTTTTAGTTTTATCATATAATCGGGTGTAGCGTCTGGTGGTCTATAACATGCGAACAATACAAAGGAATGCCCCCAGCATGACAATTGAATGCATAGGCACTCGATGTCATGATTTTCATCAATAAGTGTTGCATCAATTGGTTCTTTAGTAAGGACAGCCACACCTCCGCCCCTATGTGCTCTGTCCCTACGAAAAACTTTATAACACGGTGGGAATACAAGGTCATCTGTTACCTGACCATGCAACCATGTCTCCGTAATGATGGTAACATGAGGGTCGTGCATGAGCAACTGAATTTCTAATGAATCCGCCTTATTGATAACACTGCGGGCGTTTAAGTTGGTGATACGCAACTGCTTTGTTTGTGGTGAACACGTGTGAGCAATACTATTGTCGTTATCTGTGAAAGGGGAACTTCTCGCGCTGCTTGGAACTTTGTTGGCTTCTCCAGCTAAGACAACACTTGCGTGTGACTTCTTGTCATTGGGCGAATTGATCTTCCGGCCTCGTTTTTTTTAACCGGTACTTTATCATTTTTTTCTTCATCCCAGACCTACGTCGCCCCGCCAATGTACAACTTGTCAAATGATAACGTAACCTTCTCATGCTTTTCCCGGTTTGGCTTCGCACTTGCCCACAGTTTTCGTCTGACGTCCCGAATGTTCCGAGAAAACCCGACAGTCATATTCGTCAAATCATGTTACCCACCCATGCCAATTTTGGTCTGCACCAAGTTAAGGAGGCGATCATGAAAGCCACCAGACGTAGGCGGCTAGATAGATAGATAGATAGATAGATAGATAGATAGATAGATAGATAGATAGATAGATAGATAGATAGATAGATAGATAGATAGATAGATAGATAGATAGATAGATAGATAGATAGATAGATAGAAACGCTCAAAGTGCCAAAGGTTCGCTAAGAAATGCTTCGCATTTATTAATGTCGGGGTGGACGCTTCCCAACTTCCCAAAAATTATGATTTGTGGCGTAGTGGGTACGTTGCTAACGTACTTGTATTAGCAGCCACAAGAGAGTTTATAACGGGCTCTAGAAATGCTGCTCTTCCAGCTTTCGCTGTGCCTGTGCTGCGCTTTCCGCGCAGGCCTGGCGTTTTTTGGGTTACGTATCAACCAACGAGCTCCGCGTGCATGAAAATAAAATATCCTGCTGTTATTGCACTCTGATTATGGCTCTGATATTTTTTTTTTGCCTAATAAAAATCACAATTGCAACTCTGCTACTACATATTCTAACGGCATTTTCGTGTGAACTATCATAATACATTACTAGAGGCGTTTATTTATCGACAAGGTACGAAATGTCTCCTCTCACGCCAGAATATATAGTTTAGCAGGTTCAGCAGAATAGCGGGCTTAGCGGAATAGCGGGACCGAAATGCGCATGAGCAGTAGCGCTAAACCACCCGTAGCGTTTGCCGTACGCACGCTATTTTTCAGATTTAGCGTTACCGTGTTTGCGTGGTTAACGTAGTGTACGTAAAACATGGCCGCGGTTTTGGACGCCTGCTTCGATCCGAATTCAGCATTGATGTAGACGGATCCACTTCTTTCGTAGCAAAGGACTGTGTAAAATGGCTTCGCTTGCCTTCAGGTAGCTTCAACGCCCGAGTAGTACTGATAACTTAGCGTAGTTCTTGAGATCGCTTCTCATTTGAAACGTCCCTAGGCCTAACCAGAAGATCAGTGTAAACAAATCTGGAACATGAAAATGTTCGCTTTAGTTGCGTGGTTCATATTTATTTACTTTTATTGTTATATAAAAAAAGTAGAAATATTGCTGCGTGCGGGAATACAGAAAAAAACTGAGCATTCTCAGTTTTTTTCTTTTCACTTTTTTAGCGCATTCACCCACCGCTGGGGGGCGCCACCGTCACAGCTTGTTCGCGTAAACGCTATCCCGCTAAACTAAAACGCTCTGTCGGCAACGAACGTTTGCGGCATGGTAACGCTATTCCCTTAACCTCCACTATCACGCTAACGCGAAACTATAAGTGTCTTATAACTGTCTATTAAGAGCGATAATGCTTGTACGCACCTCCCGTGGCTTTGCAGTCCGGCCCTGAGGCAGTAAGTCACCCACAAAAGGCTGGGTGGTGCGCAGGGGGTGATGGCGGCTGGGTGGCTCCCTACTCGATTGAGCTGTGTTCGTCACGGCCGCCCAAATTGAAAGACGACCAGGCCCCCAAGGAAGCGACGCGCGTTCTTTGGGTCTTGAGAGGAGTCTACCCAGAAAAGGGCAAGGAGGGAAGAGGGGCATCTAGGCATCAGCCACGGAGCAGGGCGCGAAGAGCTGTGGGAGCGGCTCAGTGCCCTCTCTGACGCAACACCCCTCACAGCTGCACGTGCAAACGTTGTGTGAAGCCGAGGAGGTAGATACGAATCCTACAGATGTCACAAGTCTGCCGGACCTCCTTGACGAGAATGACCGCTCAACGACTGTCGCAGACCTTCGTGGATATACACTGCTGTCGCTGTCAAGTGGAGACAGACAGTTCAGAGGAACTTTTGCGATGTACTGCAGTACACAAGTGAATCGTTTTGATACCTTGTTCAAATCGGCGCATTTGTAACCTAGGTGCCGATTTTTATGCTGCTATTTCTTGAAACTGACGACATGAACCAGCTCGTGGGTGATTCTGAGAACTATCCCTGCCATTTTGGAGGCCCCACACTGTCCGGTGGCCAGCACTTTCTCGCTGCGCGCTGAGTCTCTGGCTCCCCCTTTCTAGTGCAAACGTTGAAAGGACGTTTTCAAAGAGGAGAATCATCAACGAATAGAGCGGGCTTCCAGAAGTGCCAGCAACCTTGTAAAATGTGCTTCAAGCACATTTTACGTGGTTGCTGGCAATTCTATTACAAGCTTTCGGGTTGTAATACGCATAAACGTAGGTGTTTTGTATTCAAGTATTTGAGTTTCTGTGTATATGTATTTGAGTGCTCAAACTTTCTAGACAACAAAAATACGCTTCGTGTGTTATGATGTTTTCGTGTTCCGATATCATTTGATCCAAGATTTTGTAGTATTGAGAATGCAGAATTAAAGGGACACCGAAAAGGCAAACGAATTTACTCGTATTAGTAAAATGCTCTTTCACAATACAAAAATTGCCACGATAGCCGCGAGAACACGCTTGGTAAGCGAGAAAACACGCAAAAACTACATGCGGGTAGCGACGCCACCTTGAAATTCCCGCATGAATGCCATGACGTCATACATTTTGACGGCGTTTACTAGGACCTACGTTGTTCCTAATCGGTAAAAATTAAGTAAATTTTCCTCTAAGGGGGCCAGAGACTTAATATACCAAGTTTCAATCAATTTCATTGATCCAATGTCGCCAAAATAAGAAAAATTCACTTTGAAATCCGTGACGTCGCAGGCGGAGATTTCGGCGCGAAATTTAAAATGAAACTTTGACCTTCATGTTCTTCTCTATTAATATGCTTATGAAGGTGTAATCAATTACATTATGTTTTCAGAGTACGACTTATCTATTTAAACCGTCTCCTTGTTTCACTTTAGAGCCCCTTTAAACTCCGAATTTCAAAGCATTGGGGATTTACGAGAAATAAACCCCGATAAACGCCGAATTACCGCCAAAAAATAAACTCCGAAAGACACCTTCCGAATTTCAAGAAAAATAAACTTCCAGAACACGGAGCCCATAGAGTATGTCCTTTATAAATAAATAAATAAATAAATATAGACGTCAGACTCTGCCCAGGCGGCGCTGCCAAAAACACCGCCACCAGCGCCCTCATCGCAGCCCTGGCGCTAACTGGGTAGTACAAAGAGAGCCGTCCGCAAGTGAATGTGCATAGGGTACAATATAAGCGCCCCTCTTTGGTTGGTGTCGAGGCGCGGTTTCCTGAAAATCAAGAACCCGGAAAGCTTCAAAGGAAAGCAACAAAAGAGCAACAAAACCCGGAAAGCAACAAAGGAGGCTGATCAAAGCGAACTGCGAGTGCAAGGCAAAATAAGTTTTAGTTATTCCGGCGCGCTGCAACTCGCACGTACAAGCGAGCATCGCACAACATCGAGTTCGAGGCAAGCCCTCCGACATCCGATTTATAGCGCCTAAATGCGTTAAAATCGGGTATATACGCAATGCCAAAGCGATGAAGTACATACACGATCAATTTACTTAGCTACGTATCTTACGATCAGTGGTACAAAACTCGCTTTATCAGGGACGAAGGGCCCCGGCGATTTTCGCCTTTTCAGTTGCATTCTCCCTTGAGTCATCTCTCACTTCATGTGCACTAGACTGTTTTATTACGCGTCCTCAAATGATCTCTTGATGGGCGTCTTCCGTTTGTATATACTGCAAATTGGGACACGCGCGTGTCCACTTTCGCGGAATACAACCAAAGGCAAAACCGTGGCCTCCGAGATAGCTACGGAAACCGCAGAGGCCACGGGCAAAACAAACCTGAAGGTGGTCACGACCAACATTTTGCGATTTACTAGTATGACGCACGTGTTAGCTAGTTAGAACCGGAACTCAGAGCCTTCAAAACGTACGTGCGCGGTGCTGTGTGCTGACGACCAACTCTGAATATAGGAGATCGTGGCGTGCGTATCACGCGTCTTCAGTCTGCCTCTAGCTGCTCGCTTCGTGTTACACTGCACGCACCGCGGTCAGAGCCTCTGCTGAGCTTCATAGTCAAGGTTACCGCTGTTCTCCATCAGGGCTACGCAAAGCAACAGCAGAGTCATATTATAACACTTTATAATGCGACCGGCTGTGGAGAACGCGGGCTCTTCGCTTACCCAACACGCTCGCAACGGCCCGTATCCAGCGCTCTCGCGTTTCTTTTTCGTACGACAACTATGGAAATCGGTAAAAATGAACGTTGTTATTCAGCCTTTTTTGTCCGTGGCAATTCACAACGCAACCGTAGCGTCGGTTGCGGTGTTTCTTCGTAGCGTGCAAATCGGTCTCGACTGCTGTTTTTTTTGCCGTCGTTCTGGCGAGTGGTCCAGCAAGCACTTCATGACGGTTCGGTGGCAGGTACGACTAGCGGAGAGAAGGTCACAGCTCTCATTCTGAGTGTTCAATGCGCAAACACACGCGATATTAAGCTCACTCGTTCTACGCACTCGCTAGTTGCACCTGGTCCCACAGCAAACTGTGCGAGGGAGTCGGTCTTTGTACTACACTCTAAGCCAAAATCGAGTATTTGGGGAGTATTTCTGCCACACAACAATAATCGTCATCTGGCTTGCTCGCGTTTCCTTTCTTGAAAACCCGGATCTCGTCACTTTCCTGTCAAGAATGCTATGTCACGCTGATAACGCGCGCGCCGTTCGTGACCGGGCAGTGCCGCGACCGCGGTGATAACGCGAGGAAAGCATGCGAGGTGGATGACGATTGTTGTTGTGTGGCAGAAACACTCCCAAAATACTCGATTTTGGCTTAGAGTGTATACCCAATACTCCTCTGTCAGGTGGCGCCACGCGTCTTGGAAACTCCAGAGTGTGACGTCTATATCGTTAAATGCTCCAGAGGGGTGGTTTATGCCAGAACTCAAAGGGTCCCTTATGCGTTCCCCTAAGACGACTCGAAGCTGCGAAAGTTATCTTCTTCTCAGTAGATGTTGTGATCCCTCCCCGCCCCCCTCCGAAAGCTTTCTGCGGCAAACGTAGCTTTGCTGTGCCACCAGGACCATTGCAAGCTGTCCGCACCTCACTTGTTTTTGCACTGCCTCCGTGATCGGCCCACCTTTGACCAAGCGACGATGTCATGCGATGATGTCATCCTGCGACGCCACGTCAAGTGACGTCATGATGCCGTCATATTTTGGTAATATGTGACGTCATGATGACGTCATCACGGGATGATTTTTTTTGCATCACTAGTGTTGACGTCACCGACGCGGGACGCCGATGGTCAATGCTCGCGTTTGACGAGGCATCTAAGCCTTTAGCCTGAAAAAAAAAATTGCGGCTTTTACGTGCTAAAAGCAGGATATGATTACGAGGCATCACACATGAGGAATAATTCGACCACCTGGGGGGCTCTTTAACGTGCACTTAAGGGGTCATGAACCACCCCTGGCGCTTGGAGTGGAAAACACCTTGGAATGAGTCGGACGTCTCCCAGGAATATATAGCCGAAATAATTTTTCGAGAAGCTAAAGTAGGACCGGTGATATCGCGATCGCTATATTTACCTGGCGCATTCCCTCTCAACTCTCTTCATTCCGAAGGAGAGGGCAGCGCAGTTCGAGGTGCGCCGCCCAGTGCATTACGTCACCTCGCTTCAATGTTGTGTCGTTTCCTTTCCACCTAAGTTGGCGATGCTGCCGCTGGCAGCTCATAGTTCTGGTCGGCTGCTTCTCGCTGCGCGGTCTGACGCGGTGTATCGCGTCTGGGGTCTAGCTGCTGACGCGATCTATTTGCATTGATACTGTCGTCTAATCTGCTGTGTGTCCCTTAGTCGCGCGCCTACTGGCTCAGAAGCGCGCATGCGTACGTCGTGTGTGGCTTTTTTCGATTGTACGTGTACGCCAGCCGCAGGCGTAACAACATGCCGATGGATCCCGCTTTCCGAGCACGGATTGAACGTACGACAAGGCAAAGGGGTTTCGACCCTTGCAGTCACACACTACTAAGGTCCACAACTCGGGAACCGGCATCTGCCACTGACAGTGAGAAACAGAGGTTGTGTGTTGTACACTGCAAACGCAAACTAGCCTAATTGGGCGTTTTGAGGGCTGCAATCCTCCTCAATACTATCCGACTTAATAATACGGAGATTAGGAAACGCGGGTCTATAGATCTAGCAGAACAGCCAAGGATGACCTGTCAAGAAATAAAGAAAAAAAAAAAGAAACGTGTCTCTGCATGCATGCGGATCCTCCCAAAGCATGTTGTTTCATGAGGGCTTTCTAAGAAAGGAGGACAAGGAACATACAATGATGCTGAAACGCGAAGGTAAGAACGAGGCACGCTCCTTAATACTACCTGCATCTGAATCGTACTCCCTTAGGTTGTAATGAGATGGGTGGAATGAGGTTCTGCGTCCTCAATTTTACTTCGTTAAGAAATTATGTGGATAAAAGGTGGGAGAATTAAGGGAGGTAAATTCACGATCTGACGTCATTCATCACGAACGAGACCAATAGAAACTCCCATTTCACCTCCTCTGTCATGTTTTCTTTTTATTTGTTTCCGAAGCTCTCTGCAATGACTTCAGTGATGGCGGGCATGCGCGCAGCTGTGCAGGGGAAAAAAGTGTGTTGTTTACTGTGTGACATACTGCCGCTCGAAAAAAACATACACAGAAGAGAGACACGAACAGAACGACATAGGGCGGCACTTCTGACTGATTCATTTGAAGCATGAAACATAGCGATATATACATGTGACACACACATGCGCAGAATAGCCAACAACATTGCCTAACCTACCCACCTCTCAAACGATCTAATCTCAGAAGACCGCAGCTGTATGGACGTGTCACTGATACATTCATCACCTAACTTACTGATATAAAAGGCTTCTAGTGATCGTCACCTCATGAAATCTTGGTTCGCATTTGCAGACCTTGCAGTGCGCAGGAAGATGCGCAAATTCATTTTCTTTCCTTAGATTTCTGTCATGTTCCCTGGATCGTACGTTCATGCAGCGGCCAGTCTGCCCAACATAATACCTGTCGCACGTCAGGGGGATCTGGTATACAGCGCCTGTCTCACATTTAATGTAAGCCGAAGCGTGTTTCACTCCGCAGCCTGCGGATCCCCCAGCAGTGGTGCGAGGGCAGAGCTGAGACAGCTTCACAGGGACAGAAAAAACAAGAGGAACATCATACCTGCCTGCCACCTTTTTGAGGTTGGGGGTCACCTTATGAAGATAAGGAACCACAGCATGCCTTAAGGTGCTAGTAGCCGTGCTGGCTACCGCCGGTTTTTTGCTGCCTGTTGTATATTTGGTTTTGGTTTCACAATCACTGCCGCTGGTGGCACCAGTGTCGCCTATGTATATAAGCATGCGTACGTTTGCATAAAGGGATTTTCTTATTGTGTTGGTTACTCGATGACTTCATCAGTGGCGTCACGCGCCGCCTTTACACTGGCGACGAGGGGTCGGTTTCGGGGGGCGTGATTTTCGCCAGCGGCTTTGCGGCATCATGAGTATGTCAGGACTCGCCCCGCCGCCCCCGTTCCTGCCCACGCCTGGCCGTCCTGCTGTTGCGTGGCCGCAATGGCTTCGCACCATTGAGAATTTGCTGCTCGCTTCGGGGGCCTCGGACTGCACGCCGGATCGCCGCAAGGCCTTACTTCTTCACAGTCTTGGCGTAGAAGGCCAGCGCATATTTTACACCCTGCCGCTTCCATCGTCGGACAACGCTAAGCCCGGTGAGCAAACTGCTATTGATAAGATACCAGCAGGGCATTGCGGACACACGAATTGAAGCGTCGTCGTACGACATCGCAGTCGCAGCTCTGCACGTGCATTTCACTACAGCAAGCAGTGTTGTAGCCGAACGGCATCGTTTCGGTAGGCGCGTTCAGCAAGCTAGTGAAGCGATTAATGAGTACGTTACTGCACTTCGTGAGCTTTCTGGTACATGCTCTTTTCCTTCTGTGGAAGATTCGCTGCGTGACCAGTTCGTTGCGGGTGTATCATCTCTGAGCTTGCGTGAGCGGTTTCTTCTGTAAGGGTCCTCTCTCTCGTTTGCTCGAGCTGTCGTCATGGCAACGCAGTTTGAGCAGGTAACAAACGATCTCCAAGAATTTACGCAAGAATTTACGCCTGCAAATGTTGAGCGCATAACTGCTCGGGGGAATACGCCAACGCATTCGCCGCATTCAGACGACAGCTCGAAGCCTTCACGCAACCACCAGACTCATTGCTACCGCTGTGGTGCATCCCAGCACAATGCTGCCTCATCTCACTGTCCTGCCAAAAACAAGCGTTGACATCACTGTGGTATCACGGTTCACTTCCGCTCTGTTTGCAACAAACGATACGTCGCGCCTGTTCGTGAGGTAGAGAGCGACAATACATCCAACAAGGAAGTTTTGAGCATTCTGGCTGTAACGACGTCCGCTCGCCTAGCGATCCACGTCACCGTGGTGATTGGTCGTACGGTTATAACTTTCCTCGTAGATTCGGGATCATCCGTCTATATTTTAACACATGCCCTTTTTAGGCAGCATTTTGAACAAGCACTGTCTGGCCCCAGAGTTAGGCTACTAGACTATTCAAAGAGGCCAATTACAGTTCTTGGTTGTTTCTTCGCAGACGTCACACAAGGATTGCACGAAATGCCTTCTGTTCTATGTCGTGAAACAAGGCCCTTCACTCTTGGGTGTAGACGCCATCAAGGCGCTCGGTCTGCAGATCGATGGCTCGACGCTGCGGTGCCTCGAAACGACAGCGCTGCCTACTAATGTTGGAGAGGAGCAGTCCTCTGACAAGACAGAAGCACAGCAACCCGTTCAGCTTTCAACAGAATTAGCTCAGGAGTATGGAACTCGCTATGAAAGGTCGCCCCATAAGGTTCTGTGAAGGCCCAAGGGCCTTTACAGAACCTTATGGGGCGACCTTTCGAGATGAGTACCCATCAACGAGCGCCAGGTAGGTGTACTCCTCTACCCCTTTTAGAAAAACCGGTGGGTTCCCGGTCGGCACTGGGAATCGAACCCGGTACCTCCCGCATTGGAAGCGGACGTTCAACCATGTAGCCACCGCTGCGCTGGCTACAAAGCGAGGCACAAGAGGCTGCGATACCGAAAAGGCACTGCGGCCAAATTTAAGTTACGCTCGAACGTGCGCGGGCGCGGTGAGTTCAGCAGACGACAGTTGGCCTCTACCGGAAGTGAGGCATCTTTTTGAAAACTCGCAATGCAGTTTTTCGGTATTTCAGCCTGTCTATTTAACTACAACAACTTTTATACACAGTGTCAACGGGAACAAGTGCATTTGATCCAAACACCGCTCTTGATTTCTGTGGGCTGTTGGCCAGTAAGGATGCTATATATCTTGCGATGCGAAGAAACAGAAATGTGACGTCAGGTGACAGGCGACCGCCCACCGACGAGAGTGAGAACCGGCCTCTGTATGAAAAAAGGGCGCCTGATAAAACAGCAAGTTCGCGCTCCGCTTGTAACCTTTACGCTACTGAAATATTTGGCTGAGCGGTTCATAGCCGTGTCTGCTTTCCGCAGGATGTGTTTTTTCAATAAGCCTGAGGGGTACTTCATGACCCACATAGGTGCACGGGGTGTTTTCATTTTGCCCCAAGACAATGCGGATGGGAATTGAACCGGCGCCCCTGGGCTTAGCAGCGCAACACTGTGTAGCTGTGAAGCTGCCACGACTTTCACTCATGTGTGCTGAGCGACCATATTATATTCTACCGGTATTTCCGTGAGTGAGTGAGTGAATAACTTTAATAAGTTCCTGCAGGTTTCCGGGCTGGGTTCCCGCCTAGGAGTCGGCCGAGAGACCGTGTCTCTCAGCAGCTTCCTTGGCCTGCTGGATCGCCCAGAGTTGATTGTCTAGTCCTGAGCTGAGCAGCGCGGCCCGCCAACGCACCCGAAGGTCCTCATTGGAGGCCGCGTCCCTAGTTTTGCGTATTAGTGCTGGACACTCCCAGAGAATATGCGCTAGTGTGGCCCTATTGGTGCAATACTTGCATGAGTTGTTTGCATACAAATCAGGGTAAATGTGCTTCATAATTACGGGATTAGTGTAGGTGCCTGTTTGTAATTGCCGCCATTGAACGGACTGGGCCCGGCTAAGTTTGGGGTGGGGCGGGGGGTATTCCCGTCGCTGAATTTTATAGTGTTGGGTAATATCGCTGAATTTGGTTAGTCTATCCCTCCACTCCCATTCGTTCACAAGGGAGTCCTTTCGGGTAGTGTCAACCGCAGACGCAGCTCGGAACGTGAGACCTCGAGCCACGTTGTGCGCCACCTCGTTAAGATTGACCTCCGTGCGGTCGACGGGTGTGTGGGCGGGAAACCAGAGGATGTGTGCATTTTGTTCGTCAGAGCGGGTTTTGCCTTTAGTAAGGACTTGCAATGCCACTGGAGAGATCCTACCATTTGCAAAATTTCGAACTGCCGTTTGTGAGTCACTGATAATATATTGGGCATCGGTGTGAGCTATGGCCAGCGCGATAGCTACCTCCTCCGCTGTTTCTACGTGCCTTGTGTTGATCGAAGCACTGGTCATGCTTGTGTGCGTATGGTCTACAACCGCAACAGCAAAACGGCGACCGTCTCGATAGCGCGCTGCATCGACAAACACGGCCTCCTCATTGCGGCCAAAACTTTGGAGCATAGCTCTGGCTCTACTGATTCTTCTGCCTTTGTTGTGTTCAGGATGCATGTTCTTTGGCAGTGGTGGTATTATGAGTTTAGTACGGATATCGCGGGGTATGTCGTGTTTGTTACCGTGTTGTGTGTGATAAGAAATGCCGAGACTGTCGAGAATGTGGCGGCCGGCTTTGGTATTGCTCAAGCGCTCGTACTGCGAGATCTGCTGCGCTTCAATTATTTCTTCAAGGGTGTTATGAAGGCCTAGTTGGAGGAGGAGTTCCGTGCTGGTACTCTGCCGAAGCCCTAGCGCCTGTTTGTAAACTCGTCTAATGAGCCCGTTGAGTTTGGCTTTTTCTGCCGCGAACCATCGGTGGTAGGCAGCGACATAGGTAATATGGCTGAGCACGAATGAGTGGATAAGCCGAAGAATACTTCCTTCTTTCATGCCCTGATGCTTGTTAGTGATTCGTTTAATGAGTCGCATCGTGTGCGCGACTTTAGCTTCTAATTTACGGATTGTCTCACCATTTGTGCCTTTGCTTTCAATAAGAAGTCCCAAAACCCGTATTTTATCGACTGTCGGTATGATACGTCCGTCCGCCGTTTTCAGGGTAATGTCTGCATATGAGAATGTAGGACTATACTGTTTAGGGGGTCTGCCTTTAAGTGTGGGGCGGTATAGGAGGAGTTCGGACTTCTCCGCCGAACAAGAGAGCCCTGTCCCGTGGAGATATCGTTCTACTACGTTTACCGCTTCTTGTAGTCGTTCTTCTATAGAGCCGTCGCTGCCGTTACATATCCAGAGCGTAATATCATCGGCATAGATGCTGTGATGAAGCCCGGGAATCATTGACAGCTGTGAGGGCAATCCGAGAAGAGCTAGGTTGAATAATATAGGAGATATCACCGAGCCCTGTGGAGTTCCCGCGCTTCCTATGGATATCTGCGTAGAAACATTTTCTATCGTCTCTGCGCGCGTCGAGTGCTTGTTAAAAGCGTGGTACACCAAAAAGCAATGCCTTTAACACGACGTCGGGAACGAGGAAGAGAGGGGACAAGCCTCTTTCTCTGCATCGCGCACTTATCGCTGTTTTTCTTCGCTGCGATACACAACGTATTTCACTTCGCCAAGTTTCCACTTCTAAAAACGAATAAATTTTGTAAAGCGAGCTTTTCCTTACAAAGCCTCTTATTGCAGAGAAGAAAGCTCTGCAGAAGCACCGAAGAAAAGTTTCGCTTTTTTTTTCTTCGTGTTACGACCGACTCGTACTTCCAGATAATGATGAATGAGCTAAAAAAATAACAGCAAATCCTTGTGACGAACCAAAGTGTGGGTCGTTAATTTGTGAAGAAATGCGCAGTTTTTCTCGAAAGGGGAGGCACTGAAAGCAGATGGATGGATTGCCGAGGTTTAACGTTCCAAAATCACGATATAATTATGAGAGACGCCGTAGTGGAGGGCTCCCGAATTTTCGACCACCCGGGGATTCTTTTACGTGCACCTAAATCTAAGTACACGGGCCTCAAGCATTTTCGCCTCCATTAGAAAATGCGGCCGTCGTGGCCGAGATTCGATTCCGCGACCTTCGGGTCAGCAGTCGAGTACCATAACCACTAGATCAGCGCGGCAGGTGCACTGAAAGCGACATCAATACATTGAACTACACGAAGTAAGGCCCGCTGCTTCAGTGGCAGTATAAAGTGCATACAGCAAGCATCCTCTTAAATTAAACTCTCAATAGTTATGACATTCGCGCGGGCAAACACGAACTGATCTATCTGAACGGCCGCGTACTGTCGCTGTGACAAAGCTGGCGTGATGAAGTGCAAATAATGCCGCATGTCGCCTCGATATGCTTCCTAAATATTGTGATACTGCGACCTCCAAGACTAAGCGGTAGCGGGAAGACGGCGCGCACGAAACGACGCATATATCGCATTTCGAAGCCTCAGTCACTGCTGTTTACTCATTTTTCTTGAAATTCTCGAGAGCGCAACACAAGTGCTCAGAACTGCGTGTATTCAATCACCAAACATATGAGAATTGAAGCCCGCATTTGCTCACCTCCTCACCGTGGCAACCTTGCCGCTAGCCCACGAAATTTGCCTCGCATAAACACCTCCTCACATAACCGAAGAGGCGGGAAGAGCATGCTATAGGTGCGACAAAGAAAGAAAGAAAAAAAACATTACCTCTCGCAGATGGGCGTTTCAGGTGCTGGGAAGAAACTGACCCGCACGATTTCGTAAGCGCTCGATGTCCTGTGTTCCCGATATGTGCGAAAGGAAAAAAAAAGCAGTATTTTCCTGCCGCCGTCCGTTTACTGCCCCCGGCCGTGACGTGTGGGAGTGGCAGAGAACGGTTGAGTAAGCACGACAAATTAACACCAGGTACTGTGCTCGCGTTCATACAGTGCCTCCTGAGGCACCGCCCGGCACCCACCTGGCAGCCCAATGCCAGCGACACACCCCGCAATCGGCGCGAGCCAATGGGAGGACACGCGGCAAGGGAAACAAAAACTCGATACTCTGAAACACTCTGTTGTTCTCATGAATCCAACATTGTCTGGGTTATATTACTTCATCGCGCTTGAGGCAGCAAGTAACAAAAAAAAAAGATAGTCATGCGCCGCACCAGGCCAGCGAGTGACAGTGACAAGAACTGGGCCGCACTTGTACGGTCGCATTAAGAATGTGATCAGTCCGCGCCGCGCGCACGCGGGTATCGCAGTATACACGAACGAGATTGGTCCTATAAGCCCCGCAGATACGCATGAAACCACGGACGGATTTCGACGTATTCAGCAGAGTGTGTAACTATTTGGACGTCACGCAGTGTTTACTCTGTTTCTAACGCCTTTTGAGATATGAGCGATTCCCTATGAGCTCAGTCGCCATGGCGTTGCGATGCCCGGCTCACGGTCGTCGGACGGATACAGGGGGGGTGCCTTTCGCTACTTTCGCTTAAGGTGAAAATGCCAACGCGCCCGTGTGCTTGGATTTCGATATTCAGATGCACGTTAAAAAATTTTGCAAAGTGTGTCAGAAATATTTCAAATTCAATCGCTACGGTGTGCTTCATAATAATGACACCGTTTTTAAAATAATATAGTTGCGATGTTTCATTTGTATGGTGAAGTTATTTACATGGCAGAACAACGTAAGAATTTTTTTTTTGCCTTCAACGAAATGGCGCCCGCGCTATCAGCGGTATCGTCAGAGAGCCATCGGCGCTGTTGATAAGAATCTAACAGGAGGACGTAAACTGGACTCAGTTTACATAGCTACTCCGCCCATTCTTACAAAATGCCAGAGCAGCTCGTACGTTGGTTTTACATTTATTCTTCTCAAAATGCCAATTCCGCATGAGCCTAAAGAGAAGCAAGCGGCCTGAGCGCTAATATATCAATGCTGTTGAGAGGACAAAATAATATATATATATCCCTTTCGGCCCTGGCGTCGTCAATTGACGACACCGCACAAAAGTTGCCCTAGCACCTCGGAAATGAAACCAGAAATTCTCATTCTTGGGGAAATACTTCTTAAATGATCCCCACTGTGATTGACACCAAAGTTGTGACATATATGCGGAGTTGGGCGCCACAAAGGTGAAAAAGCTCGACCGAAGTCATGGGTGACGCCGAGGCGGGTCAGGTGAGGCGGCTAAGCGCCCTTTTCAGGACTTCGTACAGAAGCTGTTTCAAGGAGTATCACACTGAAAAATGAGACGTGGTTCACATTTTGTGTACTCTAGTGAGTAGCAGAAATAAAGAAGCCATTTTCTTAATGTCAAAACCCCTGAGCCCTGATGACCTAATTTGATTCCATGCTAATTAATCCATAAATACTTCCACCAATGGCTCAATTTTTCGTTATTGGCCTTCTGAGGTCCTAACTACTAGGGAAACACGCACAAAATATGTCTCCGGCCAAAAAAAAAAACCAGGGCTGAAAGGGATATATATATATATATATATATATATATATACATACAGGGTGTCCCAACTATGACGCAGCACGATTTTTAAAAAGAGGAACGGGTTACGCGAAGCAAACCTAGCGCTTATTGTTACCAGTACACTGGAGTAGCCACTACAAATTGCATCGTTAATGAGGTTTGATTAATTAGTCATAATTCTAACTCGACAAGTACTCACCAATTACTGAAATGTCAATGAGGCATATGTGGGCATGTTCAAATGACTGCGCTGTTTTCAACAACATACTAATTGCGTGCTCATTTTTTATTGCGATAGCAATTATATGCACACTCTCGGCTGATTTTTGCCGTCGCCATCATGTCCCGGATATGTATATGTATGTAAAAGAAAAATAAAGCAGAGGAAAAATACCTAAGCACCCGACCGGGGATTCGACCCCTCGCTCCCCAGCCCGCTGCATTAGGCAACTCAACCATGCTCCATGCACGCGCCTAACGGCGAGCTATTAATACACACCATTTACCGCTGGTAGTAAACAAATGTCGTAACAGCTTGAGCGTGTTTTCTATCACGCAACGCTCCTAATTTTCTTTCAGTTTGAAAACTACCCTTGAGACGCGCACGACAATGTGGCCCTTTTCTGTACCCACTGGTGATGTGGAAGAAGGAAAAAACCAACACCGGTCACACCTCGCATCAGATGCCCCCGTGTGGCAGGAAACGCAGGGGGTCACTCCACGCGCCGCATTTTAAAAGAAAAAAATATCTAGGAGCGTCTGATTCTCCATTGTCGACACTTGCAGCACGTTGCTCAAGCGCAAAGACGTAACAAGTCTGACAGTTGCACGCTTGCCCTGTGCATGCCTGTGCGTTCTTTTCGGGCGTCCTTTGTGCTTCAGCGGCGCGCTGCAAGTATCGAGCTGCTTATCGTTCTTCGTGTGACACTTCAGTTTCTTGCTATCACATTCATTGCTTCGCCCTTGCAGCGAAACTGACTTTTTGGTTGATAAACAAAGCCCACAAAATCTGACAAGTGACTCGTGGCTAGACTGCAGCGCGCATCAGGAAGCAGCGCCGTCAAACAGGCTCACTGTGAGGCAGTCCAGAAAGAAGTATGGATCGCGCTACCTGCCACTCCCCGGCCGAAGAAACGCGTCGCTTTGGCCTCACGGAATCAGCCGTAATCAGAACGGTGCTCCCGTCGCCTTATCAATGAGAACAGTCGGCCGCGAGATATGCATAATGATAGCGTCGCACAATCGAACGGAAGGAATCCCTTCGAAATTGCGGCGCACGTTGTGGATTCTGGTCCTGCACCCTTGCCAAAGTGTGCAATGCTGTCTCTGGCAAAGCGGTTGCTGGCAGTCAGCTTATTTGAGGGTGCTGCTTTCTTTTGCGGGTAGGAGCGTAGTCACGTGTTACTGTTCACATTTCGCGGTCTTTGTTTGTCGGCTGCAAAAAATGAACATGCAAGTAGTACGTTGTTGAAAATAGCGCAGTTAGGTGTCTTCATACAACTTATTGACAATTTGATAATTAGGTGAGTACTTGTAGAGTTACAAACAAGTTATCACTAATTAATTAAAGCTCGTTAAAGAAAAAAATTAGTAGTGGCTACTCCAGTGTACTGGGAACAATATGCACTAGGTTCGCTTCGCGTAGCGCCGTTCCTCTTTTTTAAACCGTGGTCCGTGATAGTTGGGACACCCTGTATATATTGCCACACACGCTCATTTCTTTCTATGTTTTATGTTACCGGCCCATTGCACGTGTAGCTGCTGCCTTGCGCAAACCGCGCCAGAATGTCTGAGGACATTCGATATTATTTTAGGATCATCTGTTAGGCTTGAGCGCGCAAACGCGAACAGCTGAGTTCATTCTCGAACTAACGCGGCCACCAGCGATAAGGCTCGAATGTTCGATGCCGCAGGTGTGAATGCCGACAAGCCTTGCCGCGGTTCAGTTTATCGACGGCCGACGCTCTGTTGGCCGCTATCAGTGTACAGTGTGTATTGGTGTAGTCTGACTTTCCGTTTCCCGGCCACAAGTTCGGCCAAATAGTTTCATTTTGTACACGCCGACTGCTGCCTTCGTCGACATCACGACCCCGTGACAATATACCGGGTGTTCAAAGTTAAGGTTTATGGTCTTATTAAAATTCAGCACTGGGAAAATGTGAAAACCACCTTTGCAGATAAGTTATGTATCCAGGGGGACACAAAGTGAGAGAATAATTATCGCTGTCAGCCGCCAGATTAACTAAGATCGAGTAATGAACTTTTTAATGAGTGCAGCAAGCGGGCATGTTTGTATTGAAAAGTTGGAGGCAGTCGCGTTTCAACACAATTCCACTTGGAAGAATTTTTCTAGCATGTATGTGCCCCGAGATATCCCGCTGCAAAGTTTCATTGCGGTTTGCATGATTACGCATGCACGACGGTGAGGATCGGCGCAATGTTCCTCCCTGATGTGACGAGCAGTCAATGCTTGCTATCGCCAGCCGGTAGCAAAAGGGTAGCCGTTATCATCTTTGCCTATGCCTTCGACCCGTTGTCAGATTAAACGCCGCACGCAACTGCTACGGCACATCGGGGAGGAGCTTTGTGCCAGTGCTCACTGTCTTGCATGCGTAATCGTGCAAACCGCAATTAAACATTGCAGCAGGATATCTCGGGGCACAGACATGCTAGAATAATTCTTCCAAGTGGAACTGCGTAGAAACGCGACTGCCTCCAACTTTTCAATACAAACATGCACGCTTGCTGCACTCATTAAAAAGTTCATTATTCAGTCTTAGTTAATTCGGCGGCTGACAGCGATAATTATTGTCTCACTTTGTGTCCCCCTGGATACATAATTTATCTGCAAAGGTGGTTTTCACGTTCTTTCCAGTGCTGAATTTTAATAAAACCATAAAGCTAAATTTTCAACACCCTGCATTTGAACTATTGCCTTACACCGCATAGTAACAGTGCCGGACGTCGCAGTGCTTATAATAAAATGGGAGGCGCGTATGTTCGGCTGATACTCGGATTATAGTTTCGCGAGCTTAATATATTTGACATACCGGTTCTCTTAATCGCCTAATAAAAATTAGCAAAAAACCATCATACCGCTAAACGCCTATGCAACCGCAAGAGGATTCATCACGACATCAGACCGGGATGTTCAATTAACCTGGCTGCGTAGTTTGTGGGCTTCATGTAGAGACCGAAGCTTCCGACATGAAAAGTTGCGGAGGACGGATTCAATGACGCGCTGCCATTTCGAAATGAGCTGTGGACGAGATAGAACGCACCAAGTTATGGCCAACAAAAGAAGAGAAGAACTTCAGCGTCTATTTCACGCGTTGCGACATGCCCCTTGCAAGGCCACGTGTAACATGGACGCAATTTTCCGAGATTTGATCATCCTCGTAGTCATACCTGGAGAATTTGAAACAATGGCATCGGCACTTTCGTGCGTCGTGCGATTCAGTAATTACTACCGTTTCGTCGATTCTTTCGCGCAAGAAACGAGGCTCCTATGTCATTGCGTTGCGCAATATGATTTTACACGACTGCTCAGCTTCACTTGTAAACCCGATCCGAGCACTTTCGCAAAGGTCACGGGGTGGAGTAAGACGCAGTCGTCGCATAGATTCCAGGGCGAATGTCCACGGGAATTGTGTTATTGCGGATATGTATCGAATGGTTCTCTGTAAATTTTACATTGATTTTTTTGATCCGGAAGTTGTGCGAGTGCGTGAGTGTTGCCTTTTTTATATTTTACATTACCTGTCGAGACTCCCTACATTCATCGCCTGGGGCAACTTTTACAAGACTTATATTGTTTTTATACGTTCTTTTGACCACATTCCCCTAGAAACATTTTTGCTCTTCCGTCTCAGTCCCTTCAGAAAAGCGAGCAAACTAATCATTCTGCTATTCAATAAAGAACTTTCCCTCTTTTTAATCAGACAGATTAAACGCTTTGCATTCCTAGGCTGGTTGGTCCATTACGCTGAATCAATTAAACAAGCGCGAAAAAAAAAACACCGTCGAAATGGAGCGCCTTATCCGTTCTTTGTGTCGTTTTCATATCTTTTTCTCCCGATTTTTTGAATGTGAACGAGGTGGTTTAAAAATGTGTAATTAACAATTCTTACCAATTATGAACCTAGCTCGATCAATTATGTGTCGGCAACCAACTGCTCATACTTGGCAAAAAAAAAAAACGAAATAACTGATAACAGCGCTAAGAAATCCTAGCCCATAAATTAATGGCGAGACGTGCAACAAAAGAAAGGTCGTTTACTCGCCCGCCACTGGTGTTCAAAAGGGCAAGCGTGTGGTGCCCCTTTGGAACGTCACTATTGTGAATGGTCAATAAGCTTTCAGCGTACAAGAAGTTACAGCTTCAGTGATAGCTTGAACAAACGCTAACAACCCTGAAGCAATATATTTTGTCATTTTTTTTTTACCGCTGCCAGGGTAAGTAATGCGGTCCTGTCAGAAGGGGTGAGTACCAAAGACCACACTTCTTTAAACTTTTGCGCCGATTTCCCGGATGTCTTGTTGACGATACACGGATAATGTGGTCTGAATGCCCCTATGTTCTCTTTAAGGTGCCTGGATGTCTCCTTTGAAGTGCCCGAATTACGGCGCTGGCATTTGCCTCAAGGTCACTTGAAGGCCGCGACAACGGGAGCTAAAAGCAGCTTAAAAGAAGAAAGAAAGCAAGGAGTGCCGAAGTAGGAAACGGTGACACCACTTGGTGCTCATGCAGGAATTAGACAGTGCGTCACGTTACTGAACTCTCCACTGTTATTGGAGAAGTAGGGGTGAGTGCACGCGGCATCGCGCATTGAACTGGTCTTGTGGCTATAGTAGAAAGGCCACCATGCCGACCGCATCTCATATAGCGGCGTAGTTCAGAAAGATTACGGGCTCATCCATTCTGGCGACCAAGTTCGCAGCAATGCGACAGTCACAAGTGGTCACTTTTGTCGAAAAGCGATAGTTCTGATGAAGTCGCTCAGTGAAAGATTCTTCAGCTCCGCGACGGAAGTCACAAGGCTGATCAACCAATCAGCGGCACGGGAGCACAATGTCGAAATACCTGTGGCAATACGCTGAAATGTATTTTACGTGGCCGCGGTTGTGCTACAGCACTAGCAAGAACGAGAAACAGTCGTAAACACAAGCGATCGAGGGTGTGACATCAGGCATGTCGCGGTCTCCGGTGTGAATGTCGGTTGCCGTGCTCGGTAGTCAGTCGTGGACTTGTGTTAGTCGCCGGTGCGAATGCCGCCCAAGTAATGGCTTTAAAGAAGTGTACACGTCCGTACCACGTATTTCTTGGTCCCATCTCTCCGCTGTTTTTCATCTATGTTACTCCATCTCGCCCCTTGTAATTTGGCCACGATAACAAATGTGGCGCAAAAACCGTCTTCGCACCATTTCATAATAACGATACGGTTTCACGTGCCAATACATGAATGTGAGGGACGCCGTAACGGGGGGCTCCTGATTAATTTCGACCGCGTGAGGTTCGTTAACGTGAATCTAAGCGCACGGTTGTTCTTCGCATTTAGCCCTAATCGGAATTCGGCCGCCGTGACCAGAAATCGAACCCGCAACGGACCTCGTACCTCAATTTTTCCTAAAGGCGAGTTCACATGTTAGACACAACCAAACGAATCCAGCAGACGATTTCGCTTTCTCTCGCCTGTTTGATTCACCGTTGATTCTGTCTCACATATATAACTCTCACGTATATAAACGAAGGAATGAAAATTTTTCGCAAAGGCGAGTTTACATGTTAGACGCAACCAAATGCATCCAGCAGTAACTTGTAACTCATAAATTAAGTAACTTATAAAGTTTAAATTGCTTGCCTTTTCGTGGTTTCGCAAACGTTACCGTGATTAGAGTGTAGGGGCGATCGCCCCCACCTTTAGTGCCTCTGGTACACCGGTGTTTTTAATAGGTGGAGAAGCTGCGCCGGCTTGGCGCTCGGTGTAGTGGGAATTCCATTCTTTAGTAAGTGCCCTCTCCCTTTCTCAACAGCGCTGAGGCTCCGTTTCGCTACGTTAATCCCCAACCCTGCACGAGATGGTTGAGGTGTTCTTCTCTATCCAGAAAGCTCATCTCCCGAACCACAGGTGATTGACAAGTTTATGTCTACCCAGGAACGGCGAAAACAGACATTAGTAATTTAAATGCGAGAGTGTTAAGAAAAACCGACATAGGCAGCGTTCACCCGAAGAATGGAAAGAATAAAAACTTGGATACCAGGATACTTGGATACTTGGAACCCAAGCATTCTGCGTGGCAATCAGGTATTCTACAACAGAGGCACGCCAGGTCTGTAAACTGGCTTGGAAAAATAGCCTATGCAGGCGTAATATCGGTGCAACGTCGATTGTGGTTGTGGTGCTGGCTATCTAATTTTACAAGAAATCAATAAACACTACATATATACACCTACGATACAGGCGTCGTGTCAGATTAACGTCTGTGGTTCTAGTGTTGGCTCCGCTTTCACAGCAGTTCAATAAACATTACATTTGTATCCTATGATTCAGCATGCTATATTGAAGTATTGCTCGACCCCCGAGGAATACATTAGCGAAAGTTACGTATGATATTCACATGCTTGCACCATAAAGTGCACTTAATTTCGATAATACTGACGTATGCACTCTAACCTGAGGGCTGCCGTTACGTCGCACCATAAGTTAGCCTTTAAAGGGGTACTGAAACAAAATTTCGCGGCCGAGATAGGCTGCGGGATCGATTCCCGTGAAAATGTGTATATCATCTGCAAAATATCAACAGCGAATATAGCTTGGAAGTTATTTTGAATGAATTTTGATGTTTGCTTGAGGGATCGACACCCTCGCGCTATTGACACCCTCAAAGGTGACCCTCGGGGACCCCCCTACTTCCATGACGTGACCACGTTGCAACAAGTTATCAAGACGTCATAGCCGCCATTTCTTCTTTTTTTTTTTTTTGCCGCGTTCGCTCCAGTCAATTCGCTCCGTCAATTGCACTAACAAAAAAAGAGTTTGATCATGAGTATGACAACGCCAAATTAAAAGTATCATATGGGGGGCTTGGGAGTTTGGCGCATCGATATGGGCTGATTGTGTGCTACAAGTAGCAGTAGCAACAACAAGAATAAATTTTGTTAGAAGTAGCGTGTGTGCATACGTGTGACTTTTTGTTGTCCGTGTTTTCCGTGCGCTCTTAGTTTTTTGAAGATGGTATACCAACGCGCCCAAACTGCCGCATTGCTCCTTTTTGTTAGCTGCACCGTCCGGTCCAGCAAAGGGGCGTACAAGCCTGGTCATCATGCCGTTCCCAAACATATACGCAGGGGTCCCAACCGCCCGACCTCTACCGTTGGAAGGCAAGTGTCGGTCAGAGACTCCGCGACGGTTCGGGCGAGAGGGAGAACTTTAACAATGGTTTCTGGGGACCGGCCACCCGGCGAGCCTGCCTACGTCACTCCTGCAGCAGCCAATGAACGCCGCAGAGCGATGCGCCGGAGTATTTGCGGAGCATCCACCGGAGTATAATCAGGGAATGAGCGCCGTTTTCCTCCGTCCGTCGCCCACGAGAGTAAAACAGCGCCGAATGAATGTATATACTCCGGTACATTCCGATGTGTTCGAGTTTAAGCGAAGCCACCGGAGTTTAGCGGGAGCATCATCCCCCAAGACCTCCCAGCTGGGTATATTTTCGTTTACAGTGCAGTGTATGAGAAGGACAGGCAGTGTGATATGCAACGCAAAAGAACAGCATCAGGAGAAAGTCACTCTCGCCGCCCTTGTGCTGCAAACAGCTGGAATAAGCCTTCCAGCCTGGCGTGAATACACGTCGCAAAGTCCTATGTGTACAGTCCCGGAAAGTCCCACGTCGTTCTCACGGAACATTTTAGCTCCAACGCAGTACACAAAATCTTGGCTAAAGTGCTTGCTACACACGCGATAATGAATGATGGGTTGCTTCCCCGTTCTCAGCTTTTACAACCATGCATCTCGCTTCTTCTTGGTTTTGGGGCATGCATGGAAACTCACACCAGTCTCGGTCGAATACGTTCGGCACTGCGGCACTGAGCAATAAACCATACTAAAGTAAAAAGCAGATGTTCAACCTCGGGGATGAGATGCAGCGATCAGCGTTCGCGTGGCTGTCGGCGGCAAAGGCGCGTCACGTGATGTCCTTTAACACGTCACAGCGATAGCCGCGCTTGTCTCTCCTGTGGTGGCCCTCGAGGCCAATACCATGTAACTTCCTTAATACAGCACTTATTCGCATAGTTCTTGCGGCAGTATGTTCAAATAGTACAAGTGCGCAGTTATTTCTCCATTAGAAATTTCGCACCGCGAGGTTGTTTACTGGCCCGTTGACTGCATAACTGTGTAAATTTTCGGATTCCGCCTAAGATAACCAGAGAGCCTATACCGTTTCATGTACCTACCTTTCACTGCCAACACCCAACTATCCACAAGATACCAAGTATTTATGATGCTTATTCTCCTGATGTCAATGTTACCCATAGCTAACAGTCATCGTTTTCATCCGAACTTTGCGCTGTTTTAACGTAGTGTCGCACATTGTACATATCCTTATCTTGATTGTCCTTCAGCCTACCTTGCGCATTGTTGTATGCGATTGTATGTATCATTGTCCTATATTTTTTTCTGTGTGTAATTGTATACTCAGTATGTTGTCCTGACTCTTTTTTTGTTTCTACCCTCTTGATCTGTTTTGTTTGTATTTCTCCTTATACTATCGTTACTGTATTGTTTATTGTTAGTATTCTTTTTCGTAGGCCAGCACAAAGACCTTACGGTTGTTCCTGGGCACGTTAATTGATTGATTGATTGATTGATTGATTGATTGATCATCGGAATCATAATGCATGTACAAGGCTTGAATCCACGTTGGCGCTGTCGCGCACGTCAGTGTTTTATATCATTAGAACGTTTAACTGGGCAAGTTGGTGTGATTCCATCTTGAGCTTCCCAAATGTTTTGATTTGTCCAGGAAACACATGTAACGCGCTCGGCATCCATCATCATCTGCAGTGGTCTCACAAGAGCGCTTGCGTATACGGCACACGACTTTTGCGACATATTGCTGGAAATGAATATATACCACTAGAAAAACACAGGCGTCGCGTATCGTGAGGTGCATACCGAGCTGTAATTAATGAGCAGCCTGCGTACTCCTGCCATATTTAGCCGCCGAGTGCCCGATTAACGGTCGACGGCAAGATCGAGAACCGGCACGCAAATGCAAATTGACTCCGCTGTATCCGGGTAGTTGCGGTTGCATGCAAGTCCCGGAGCTGCGTGTGTCAATTAGTGCTTTATGCGGTAATCTTCTCCGACTTCAGAATAAATATTTGTGCTTTGCGACAGTCAAGCGGGATGCCACGCGGCGCTCGATAATTGAGCGGTGCTGCGCCCCCGCGGCACTCAATCCGTCTTAACGACTGAGAAACGGAGCGCGCCTCTCGTAAACACGTGCCAATGTTGCCTAGCATTGCGAACGTCGCGTCCCGAAATAAAAGCTCCGGCTAGTGTATGTCGTTAGTAAAAAAGAAAGAGACTCTTAAGAAGAGAGACGTTTGCGACCACCAATCAATCTTCGCTTTCACAAGCACGCACAATGCAAGCGGCAAAGATCGCCCCGCGAATTTTGGCGGCCCGGTTGCTCGTGTCTTCGCTTCAAGAATGGCTGTATGCATGGCTCTCTACATAGGGAGACCAGTGATTATTTTATTAAGAACGTCGTGCTACCTGTGCAAAAGTGTTCTTGCAAATTGGAGTGTTTCTTGCGCTTTGGCCGACTTTTCGATGTGTGTGTGTGTGTGTGTGCGTGTAGTGTGTTTCGGTACGTACCCGCATGCCATTTTGCGACAAAGACATATATTAGCATGCTACATCGGCTACTTCCATGCACCAATTTTTTCGGCAATTAATCAAACTATCGACGCCGTTAGTAAGTGCGGTTACTAGGAAGTTAATTAACGTCATTTGAAGCCGTTTCTGGCTGGTGTTTAAGATATGTCGCAACTTTTAAATGCGAAGCATTTCTTAGCGAACTTCTGCGACATTGAGCGTATCTATCTATCTATCTATCTATCTATCTATCTATCTATCTATCTATCTATCTATCTATCTATCTATCTATCTATCTATCTATCTATCTATCTATCTATCTATCTATCTATCTATCTATCTATCTATCTATCTATCTATCTATCTATCTATCTATCTATCTATCTATCTATCTATCTATCTATCTATCTATCTATCTATCTACTATCTATCTATCTATCTATCTATCTATCTATCTATCTATCTATCTATCTATCTATCTATCTATCTATCTATCTATCTATCTATCTATCTATCTACTATCTATCTATCTATCTATCTATCTATCTATCTATCTATCTATCTATCTATCTATCTATCTATCTATCTATCTATCTATCTATCTATCTATCTATCTATCTATCTGTCTATCTGTCTATCTGTCTGTCTATCTGTCTATCTGTCTGTCTGTCTGTCTGTCTGTCTGTCTGTCTGTCTGTCTGTCTGTCTGTCTGTCTGTCTGTCTGTCTGTCTGTCTGTCTGTCTGTCTGTCCTGTCTGTCTGTCTTGTCTGTCTGTCTGTCTGTCTGTCTGTCTGTCTGTCTGTCTGTCCGCCTACGGCTTTGAGCTCTCCTGGCCGTTTCGTCAATGGCATGTGTACCGAAATCAGTATGGCATAACATGACTGTGTGACAAAGGTAAATCACAGGTCATAACATGACTGTGTCACAAAGGTAAATCACAGGTCATAACATGACTGTGTCACAAAGGTAAATCACAGGTCATAACATGACTGTGTGACAAAGGTAAATCACAGGTCATAACATCAAAATCGTGACATGTGTGTCATGTACAGCATGATTTACATGGCATGGTCTCGGGGAGCTCGGGGCCGGTTCGCTAGCTTGACATGCACCGAAACTGGTATTGCGTGACGTGACTGTATGACGAACATTAATGACAGGTAGTAACATGACAATCGTGACATGCATGTCAGGCAAGGTGGGACTTGCATGCCATCTCATGGTGCCCTCGCGGCCGGTTCGCTAGCTTGACATACACCGAAACTGGTATTGCGTGACGTGAATGTATGACGAACATTAGTTACAGGTGGTAACATGACAATCATGGCAGGCATGTCATGTAGGGCGTGATTTACATGCCACATTCATGGTGTGTTCGCGGCTGGTTTGCTAGCTTGGCATAGACCAAAACTGGTATTGCGTGACATGACTGTATGACGAACATAAGTGACACGTGGGGAGATGAAAATCATGATATGCATGTCATGCCGGGTAAGATTTCCATGCCATACTCATGGTGTGCTCGCGGCTGGTTTGCTAGCTTGGCATAGACCAAAACTGGTATTGCGTGACGTGACTGTAGGACGAACATAAGTGACACGTGGGGAGATGAAAATCATGATATGCATGTCATGCCGGGTAAGATTTCCATGCCATACTCATGGTGTGCTCGTGGCCAGTTCGCTAGCTTGACATACGCCAAAGCTGCTATTGCGTGACATGACTGTATGACAAACATAAATGAGAGCAAGGATGAAAATCATGATATGCATGTCATGTAGGACATAATTTACATGCCACACTCATGGTGCGCTCGCGGCAGGTTCGCTAGCTCGACATACACCAAAACTGGTATTGCGTGACGTGAGTGTATGACGAACATAAATGGCAGGTGGTAACATGAGAATCATGACATGCATGTCATTATTTACATGCCACTCATGGTGCGCTCGCGGCGGGTTCGCTAGCTTGACATACACCAAAACTGGTGTTGCGTGACGTGACTGTATGACGAACACAAATGACAGGTGGCATACATGTGAAATCATGACATGCATGTCATGTACGCCATTATTTACATGCCACTGTCTTGGTGCGCTTCCGGCTGTTTTGTTAACTCGATATATACCAAAATTCATATGGCATAAAATCAGAGCGTGACGAACAAAAATGGCAGGTTATGCATTACATGTACCAGAATAACGTTTCATTAGCATGGTATATACCATATTGTAAATGCCCGCATGCATGCATGACAAACATACGATATATAGTGGACTAGATGTCATGACATGAGTGACTTCATTTGCCTCAAAGACAAACAAAGCGATGTTTGCAGTTCTTTGCTGGCTGCTTCGCATTACATCGATTCCCACAGTGAGTCGGATCTGCGGGTTTTTTATTCCGCAAAGGGCCTCCTAACTTACCAGACAATACATGCATATAGTCTGTCTTCGCTCGACATGGATGACGACCTGAATACTAATGAAATACAATCCAAATCATAGCTGATTAGATTGTGTCGCTGAGCAAAAAAAAAAGAAAAAAAATAAAGCTACAAACTATAAACCTCCGGATGAGCTTGCCAACAGATAAAAATTTTTTATTCCCTGTATATTGCCGCAACACAAGCAGTTTAGTACGCTAGGAGGTAACATTCCGACAGTTAGCTTGCAGAAATGCTCGTAGGCTAAATCCTGAAAAAGACGAATGCGGGCTCCTAACAGCACTGACGCTGTCATCTCTTCAGCAATGCGCCGGATCCTGCCGGAAATCCGCTGCGAAGCCCCTTTACAGACGCGGAACTTTACCGCGCCCGGCCTGAAACCAGCAATTAAAAAAATAACATTGATACGTGCATGGATATGTCGATGACTGCGCGAGATGGTGTTTCGTGCGATAGGCCGCTATGTACATGTTGTCGAACTGTTTGAAAAGTTTGCGTATACCATCCCTCCGCTTAGAAATGATGTCTAATAAAGAAATAAGCGTATAAAATGAAGGTGGGAGGAGGCGGGGCGGAAAGCGACCTTTCTAAATGGCCGTGAAAAAAGGCTACGCTAATGCGATATGCTGTAGCCGGGCTTCATGCTTCGAAATGAAACCGGGGCTCTCCGAAACCGCGAATACTGCGAATGCACAGATTAAGCTTGAACCGCTGCTAGGGCTTCCTTATTCAGCGCTGAAAAGATTTTTGCTCTTGACCCTGGCGCTAGAAAGAGAATTCGCGGGTAACATCTCGCTAGCGAGGCACCCTTGTATACCACTGAACTCCCGCTGGGGCATTCACTAGGCTATTAGACTGAAGCCTGGGAACACAGGCTCGCTCGTTTAGGTCAGTCAACTGATTCCCCCGCGATTTTGGGTATTTCAGAGAGGCTGCCCAGCTCTTATACCGATAGTCTTCGCAAACTTTCCCGTTGCTCTTGTCCGGGCTGAAGGCAACGATGAATGGGGATGCTGAAAGGAACGACGGCGCGTACTCTTCGGGAGAAGTTTAGGCGGGCATCAGTGGCTGTGGATTTTTTGTTGGTTTTGTTTTAGGGAGCCTTTTTAACAGCGAAGCTGTTCTTCGTCGAGGCTTTCATGTCCGGGGTCGTGGTAGCGGTGATCACGTGGTCTCGCTGTGTGGCGAGAGTGAGGCTCCGTAGGAAGGGGAGGGCTGCGAGAGGCCAGGGCGTGCTGCGAAAGGCGAGGGCGTGCTGCGAGAGGTGATGACGAGAGTGGAGGATATCGAGGGGTGAACCTTCGAGAAACGCACCAAGATCGGTTGACGGTGAAGCGCAGTGGAGTGTAAAATAGTGCCACACGCGCTCCTTTCTTTGTATGTGTTATGTTACTGCCCCCTTACGCGTGTTAGTACTGCCTTGCGGAAGCTCTGGAATAATCTTGACTATTCGCGTCATGTGTGCAATCTTATCAAAATGATCCACTACAATCTGGAACGTTCCCAGACATTCTGGCGCGGCTTGCGCAAGGCAGTAGTAACACGTGTAGGGGGGCGGTAACATAAAACATAGAAAGAAAGGAGCGCGTGTGGCAATAGCGTGTCACTCTCGGTGTTCAGGAGTGTGCGCTTTCAAGATGGCGAACCTTTCTCATTCTTCCGATGAAGAAGCCGCCTGACGTGAGCGTCAGCGATAGCTGACGCGAGAACGGGCATGTCGTCGCCGAGCCAATCGCGATGTACGCGCAAGACAGGTCGAAGCTAAGCGCCAACGAATGGAAGACATGAGAAACAAAGAAGTACGATACAGCCTGATGAAGGGCGGGCATAGGCTTCGCTGCCAATACAGAAAATGCAATTGTGAGGGCATCGAACAAATATCGCCTTTCCCTGATTTCTGGTGATTATCGACACATTTCTTGAAACACCCAGTATATCGTGCAGCACGATACGTGGCTTTCCAGGACTCGGATGTCCCGAAATACACGTGCGCGAAACTCACTGCGAGATATTGCGATATTAGTCCCAGACAACTAGAGGAAATATTGTATCGATTTTCCTAAGCGCCGTCATACATAAAAAAAAAAAACGGTTGCGTAAAATCGCGTTTTATAACGCCATTTTTCCTGGCTATCGACTTTCCATTGTGCGAGCTGGCAAACATTTCCCGGTATATGCAGTACATCCCCTTAAGAAGCACTTTGAATTTCACAAGCACTCTAAGCGACTGCGACACCACCCGCGAAGTTGTTTCGCAAGGCCCGGGGGTTTCTGTTAGTTGCGTCACTATTTTCGCGGATGGTATTTGTTATTTTTTTCTTCCACACGGGCTTCCGCAATGGCAAGCGATGCATATACGTAATCGGTTTGTCTGTTAAGGCGTTTACTTCACGGCGCTCAGCGGCAATACACAGGTCTCTACAGGCGGCCGCAACCACCTCAGGTACCAGTCGGTTGATCTCAGAGCAAATATTTCTTTTCGTCCTTGAACCTGCCTGTAGCAAATATTGAACCTTGCACTCGATGATCTTTGGGTGGCAAAAAAAAAAAAGAAAGAAACGCGCGGGGTTTGCTAAGGTGTCCCTGGTATTTGTTCTTCCTCGCAAGGTAGTAGCGAGAATCCTCGTATAAAGACGCGTATCACCCGACGTGAGAGCATGGCACTTAGCATACAGGGAAGATGCATGCTGAAAGCGAAAAGCAGCGCGAGGAGGGAGCGGGTTGCGACTGATGTCTTTTCGAGCAGACAGGGTTGCGAGTTTGAAAAGATAAAAAAGGAAAACTAGCCCAAAAGTAGCCAACTTGAGCCTAGGGCAGTAAAAGTAGCCAAAAGTAGTCACGCGTGTGCGTGCAGGATGGCGAATTTCCTTGTGCTGGTGCAGTAATGACACTCTCTTCACGCGCCTTGCATGACTTTTCTTAAAAGGACCATTACCAGCCGTGTGGCAACAACAAAAGTGAGTACTGCATGAATGTGGTCAAAATCACGGTTGATGGGATTGAAGCATAAATTGCAGTCACTTTCGCAATCGTTTCTCTAGCGATGACCAAGTCCCTGCAGTTAACCCCATTTAAACTATATTCAGACAGGGCTGGTCCGGCGATATCTCCCTATGTCAATCCATCGTAGAAATAGAAACCATTGAGCATTAAGTTTTATCGTGTCCTTCATATTCATTATTCAGAAAAAGACTTCTCGCTGTTGCGCTTTCCAAGATAGGGTTTATACTTCAGAAATCGCACTAAATTTCGGTGCTTAGGTCCTGGGATATTGTCACAGAGATGCCTTTGATGCGGTATGTAATTTTATTAAAACCGCTAAACGCACACCATTTTTAATCTCTACTTTTACAAGTATATTACTCAAGTAATAAATAAAAACGCCAGGCTTGCGCGGAAAGCGCAGCACAGTCGCAGCGAAAGCTGGAAGAGCGGCATTCTAGAGCCCGTTATAAACTCTCTTGTGGTTACTAATACAAGTACATTAGCAACGTTCCCACTACGCCACAAATCATAATTTTTGTGAATTTGGCATGCACCCACCACGACATTATTCGTCATTCCGCGGAGAAGCGAGGCGCGATCTGTAAGGCATCATGTGCAGTTTGTTGATGCGACGGTTGATGATGATGAATTATGGCTGAGCCCTTTGTAATGGGTTGGAAGCTTTAAACGACGCTCTAGTTACGTAATTCGCATTGTGTGACGCCCGGTCGTTATTTAACTCTCCCACCCCGCTTTTTAACATACGTTAACGGAAGAAAGAGAGAGGGAATTTACTTTATTGAGACCCTGAGGAAATGGATCATGGGAGCCTCATGGGCGTCCTTGCCAACCAATGGAAGTGCACTTGCGAGGAACCCACTACGCTATAAATCATAATTTTTGTGAAGTAGGGAAGCAGTCATTGTGCAATCCTGCGTCATTCTGCGGAGAACCGTGGTACCCACTAAACACATGTAAGACATTATGTACACATGGTTGATTCTGTGACCGATGACGATGAAGCATTATGACAGATCCCTTTGTAATGAATTGGAAGCATTCAACAACCCTCGTTGCCCAATTTGCACTGTGTGACGCCTGGTTAAGGAATTCGCGTTGTGGGACGCCTGGTTCTTAACTGTAGAAAACAGCGCTAAAAGACGGGAGGAAGAAAGGACACAAACCACTGCGCTGACTGACAAACAAATGTGTTTTATTCTTCCAGTCCGCATACTCCGCCACAGTCTCAAGGAAACAGAAAAGCAAAAAAAAAAAAAAGATGATGATCCGCCTGCGCAGAGGCCAAAAAATCCCCAATCGGACAAAAAAGTTAACTCCTTCGGAAGGAGGGAGATCGAGGGGAGGCTGACACATATGTCTCCGCCGTTATAGATATACGCTTCAGAAATGACACGCGCCCGTTCATCGTGGTACTTTGACAGGAATATCGAGTCTTTAAAAGATGGCTGGCAACCACATTCATTACAGTGAAGAGACAGTTGACTATCTCTGGGTTGTTTACGGACGTTGTTCGCATGCTCGCGCATGCAGTTATTAGCGCACCGCCCCGTTTGACCAACATAGTAACGCCCGCAGGAAAGAGGTATCTTATACCTCTTTGCGAACAACGCCCGTAAGAATGCGAACAACGTCCGTAAACAAGCCAGAGATAGCCAACTGTCTCTTCACTGTAATGAATGTCGTTGCCAGCCATCTTTTAAAGATTGCGTGATTCCATGATTTTAAAGTACCATGATGAACGGGCGCGTGTCATTTCTGAAGCGTATCGCATCTATAACGGCGGAGAGGCATGTGTCAGCCTCCCCTCGATCTCCCTCCTTCCGAAGGAGTTAACTTTTCTGTCCGATTGAGGATTTTTTGGCCTCTGCGCAGGCTGATGATCATCTCTTTCTTTGTTTTTTTTTTGCTTTTCTGTTTCCTTGAGATTGTGGCGGAGTATATACATGCGGACTGGAAGAATAAAACACATTTGCTTGTTAGCGCCGTGGTTTGTGTCCTTTCTTCGTCCCGTCTTTTAGCGCTGTTTCTACAGTTAATCATGAACCAACCAGCCCAAATGCGTACGTTATTGCCTGATCGTTATTTTACACTTCTACCTCACTGCATTACATATGTTAATATGGTTCCTTCCCGACATGACGCCCGTATAAGGTCTTTTTGCAAAGCATTTTCGAGCACCGGCATAGTTCTGAGGTAGAATACTGGGCTCCTACGCGGAGGGCCCAGGTTCGAACCTTGTTCACTCCTGGATATCGTTTGGTATTTAATTTTTTTTTCTTATTTTGCGCGATAGTAGTTACGGACACCGGCGGCGGCGGACAACTACGGCGCCGAAAATGGTCCTTGTTGTGATCTCATAACAGCTTTCGCTGTAAAATGTAATGAAATCTAATATCAATTCAACATTGGTCTGGTCAGGTTAAGGCAGCTTTATGGTCTGCTTGCGCAATTACACAAAAATTGCTGTATGTCGCTATATATTATATTTCATTTCCATTTTTTTAATCGTTAGGCATTCAACTTATGCAGTATAAACGATCAGATAACGAAGTCTTGGCGAATCCCCCAGCGTGGGTATGTGCCATATTGATCAGAAAACAAACAGACAAACAAACATTTTGCCGAGTCGCAGTCCGTACCTGATTATACATAATAACACAGATAGTTCGTCCGATATGTGATTTCTAATGCCGATGACAGCAGAGCATCCTGGACGCGATGCGCTTTCGATTCTCCCGTTCACTTTGAATTGCGGCTCGAATTCGCGTTCAACAAGGACCTGGTCTTCAAAACGAGGCCCTATGCAACAGTGGTCGCCCTAGTTCCAGCCACCCATGAAAAAGTTCTTTTCTTTTGTGCACTGCGTAGAAGCCAAATACGATTACGGGAGCTGGAAACGCGCCTTCGCCATGTTTTGGCACCACATACTCGAATGCCAGCGGCTGTGACGTCACAAGATGTCGATAATTTGGTTCAAATCGAGGTAACAAAAGAGTAGCCAAAAAATATCCAGTAGCCAAGACCTTTTTTCGGCCGCCACCGGCCTAGAAAAGTAGCCAAATTGGCGCAAAGTAGCCAAACCAGGCAACCCTGCGTGCCAGTACCACGATATAGAGGCATGCCTTATTGCGACATTCCGGATTATTTTCGACCACTTTCGGTTTTTTTCACGCGTGCACTCAATCTAGTACACGGGTCTTTCATTTCGCCCCGAAATGCGGCCGCCGCGGCCGGGAATCGTAGCACGCTCTCATATGATCAAACTTTGGGAATAAACTGAGGTTCTAATTGCTAGGGTGTAACGCGCCAAAATCAGGATATGATTATGAGGCGTGCCGTAGCGAATGCATGTTTTGCACTCCTTTTCGTGATGAATTACGACGGCTGTAAAGCAGCGCCTGTGATTGTATCTAGCCGCGTCTACAAAGACTGCGTCTTTACTATTTCCAAATTTCTTTTTGTAATCTAATGCTCTGCTGTCTCTTCTATCTTTGTGATATACAGGGTGCATGTTCTTTGGTAAGGGGAGAGCAGTTGTCGTATCCCCGACATCATTCGGAATGTCCACTTTGGCTCCGTGTTGAGTATGGTACCCAATACCTATTCTTTCTAATATTTGTCTAGAAAGGCGCTCGTACTGCGCTCTTCGCTGAGCCTCTGTGAGCTCTTCCAGTGTATTGTGCAGGCCTAATTATAAGAGCTCGTCGGTACTGCACTCTTAATCATGTCCTGCTTAAAGTGTCAGTCTATACCCCGGAAACGAGACGAAAAATATAACGCCTATAGACTGTTTGTTTAGCCGGCGCAACCTGTAAGCGTCGCCGCTTGCAGCCGTCTTCCGGCGTATAGTAGTTCTCTCAGCGGCTCATTTCATAGGCGGGACTCAAATAGGCCGGAGATTTTTCGTCTCGAATCCCGGCTAGTTGCAAGGCTGGCTGTGGAGATCTCGTACCACGTGAGACTAGCTACGGTGTCTCCCAGCTACGGCACGTCCTAGCTATTGGCGGTGTATGAAGCGGCGAAAGAGAAATTGATTTTAGGTCACTCTTTGAAGGGCCCCTCACCAGGTTTGACAATTTTGAGCTGACGAGCGCAATGCATACACTCGGCGTTCACGATCACGTCTGCCAAAATTTGCAACGCTACGCGCGGCGGAAATGGGTCAAATTTAAAGCTGAACGCTGCTTGCCCTTCCTCTCGCCGGCGCGCGCAGAGAGAATGAGGGGATGACGTACATAAAGGAATGGCCCTATGTAGATGGTAGTGCTGTGACGTCGGTCCTCTACGCAGACGACAGTGCTCTGACGTCGCCAACAGGAGCACGTGACACTGCGATAATTATTTGACACGACATGTGTCGTTTGTGTAATTTGTTGCTTGAATAGATGAATAAAACTTGAGAAAAATAATGGCACACACAAAAGAAACGTGTGCGCCATTTTTTATTTTTTTCCCGTGAATTTCAGCGAGATGCGGGGCTAAGGTGCCTCCGCTTCGCATGCGTTCGTGCCCCCGCAGTTAGCGCATCGAGCAGACGCCAGCCCTGGAAACGAAAGTAATGTTCTGGTGCGTTCGAGCACTCATTATGCTCATTTATTCTACCGCGTCCAAGTAAACGCTAATGCGGCACTGGCTCATGAAACCGCCACTCTCGTACCCGTACAAATGTCGCAAATTTAATGCCTGTCCCGCAGAAACAGGCAGTACACCACAGAGAATGCCGACACAACTCCCACGGCCGCTAGATAAAAAAAGTAGCGGCCGTGCAACGCCGCTCGCGTGCTCGGGCACGTCAGGCGCACGTGAACATGCATGCGCATGACGTGTTCATGCATATGCTTCAAGTGAAGAGGGCAGGGAAGGGATTTGGCTTGCGAAGGCTACACGGAGCGAGTGGCAAGGGTTTGAAACTCGCCTCCTCGCGTCATGGTTTCGCGCCGCTACAAATTATTGTTTTTCTCAGCTCGTAATGAACCGATTTCAAAAATTCTTGCGGCATGCTGCTCTTCATTCGGCACACAACTTCCAGCGCCTAACTAAAATTTGCTGTGTGGCCTGGTGAGAGGCCCTTTAAGCTCTGATCGGGGATTTGGAGACTTAGACATATATTTATTGACATAAATATTCCACATGCACCATGTTACATTCAGAAGTTAACCACAGAAAAATCACAACAAACACACGCGGATTCGAACTCGCGAACACTCGATCAGCAAGCGGGTACGCTAACCACTACACCACATCACCCGCGGCGGCAGTAGTAAAAGAACGGGGGTTTATATGCACCAATGAGTCGCTACACGCTCGGGCGTATTATTTATTTTATTTTTTATTATTTTATCTCGTAATACCCTCCGGGCCAAAGGCATTATGGAGTGGGGTGAAACATGATTTTCTTTACTCATACAATCTTAGCTGAAACATAAACGTTGTGTACAAAGAGAACAGGTAAGTTGGTGTGTTCGTTATACAATGACAGCTAGTGCAGAACGAAATAAGTGGTAATCGGTCATGATGGCCAGAGATCAGGGAAGGCGGTTCCAGTCTACAGATGTTCTGGGGATAAATGAATCGCAGCATGTTTTGGTTAGACATGACATAACACCAACTTTATTAGAATGATCAATTCTAGTTGATACGTAAGAAGGCGGAAAAATAAGTGAGCCGCGAAGAGTTGGAATATAATAATTGTGGTGAAGCAATTGGTACTGTTTAACGTGCGGCGGGTGGGCGAAGGCCAGGAGAGAGAACTGGCGTGCGATTTCCTCGCGAACGAATGCCTTCACTTCTGCCAGCAGCGTGGCCTGGTCAGGTATGGCCGCCAAGCCAGCAAGCTTTTTGTCGCGTGATGAAGAGCGACGAGTCATCTAACGTTGCCGGCGGAGCTCCTCGTAGCTCTGGCACAGTGTTATGACCTCGGCCACGGTGGAAGGGTTTTTGGCAAGCAACATGGTGAAGGCATCGTCGTCAATGCCCTTCATAATGTTCCGGATCTTGTCAGACTCGGACATGGTGCCGTTGGCTTTCTTACACAAGTCCAGGACGTCTTCGATATAACTGGTGAAAGATTCACCGGCCTGCTGAGCTCGTTCGCGTAAGCGCTGTTCTGCTTGCAGCTTACGAACTGCAGGGCGGCCAAAAACGTTGATGACGGCGGTCTTGAAGTCCGACCAAGTAGCAAAATCGGACGCGTGGTTGTTGTACCACAAGCTTGCTACTCCCGCGAGGTGGAAGACCAAGTTGCTCAACTTGCCTGCTTCGTCCCATTTGTTGGGTACGCTCACGCGCTCGTAAATTGCGAGCCAGTCCTCCACGTCGGTGCCATCGGCGCCAGTGAAGATAGGTGGATCGCGGATGCGTGGGACACCGGGACATGTGGTCGGTGTGGGTGGCGGCGTTTGCTGAGCGGCGTCTTGGGGCATGGTAGATGGCAGAGTACGGGAACGAAGCTCCAGGGGCACCGAATGGGGGCACAGCACTCATCACCAATTTGTTAAGCTGTTTATTGGACGGCACTCGGCGACAATGAGCTATGGCGACAGTCAAGTTATGTGGAGATAGGTTTGCGAGACGCTTACCCTACGAGGCGACCGGCAAGGGACGCGACGTTCTCCACTGCCGCAGCGAACAAAGACGCTACGGCCGGGTTCGTCGATTCTCCGGCACGGCGCAGAAAAGGCACTCGAGGCAGGAGGTCAACAAACAACACGGGTTTATTAACCCAAGATGCATCACAGTACGACAGTCACGGGCTTGCAGGCCGTAAGGGGAACTCCGCAAGACCGATCGAGTACGCTTGCCAGCGGCGCTAAGACTACCACACAAAGGGCAGCGGTTGAGCACACAAACGAGAAGCCGCCTGCTAGAGCAGCGCGTCAACCTCTCGTGCTAGCCTGAGAGCATCTGCCGCCACGAGCGAATCGTCGGGCGCATCTTAGCACGTAGGAGAGGAGGATGTCACCAGCGGCCCAATGAGGAATGGCGCTGCGTTGTGACGTAGGCCCGCGCAGCGCGCCAGCGTAGCGTGCCCGGACATGCCAGCGCGGGACGGAGCCGACGCTTGGCTCGCCCAGACAAAGAGGCGCCCTGGCCGCCATCTTGGCGATTGCCGGTGCCTAAGTGCACCCGGGCTACGCGGCCGGCATGCGCGCGGCAGCTGGGGAACGAGGCGCCAGGTAGGAGGACGCTCTCGATCCCCACAGGCAAAGGCATGGGCTCCGAGCGCGAGCGGCGTTTATAAGAGGACGACCCACTAGGAGCCGCTGGAGAGCGCAACCGTTAAACAGTACCAATTGCTTCGCCACAATGCTGTCCAATAAACAGCTTAACATGATAAATTTTGTGAAACAGACAGAGGCGGAAAAGCGTACGACGAGAGGCAAGAGACAGCAGTTCTAGTGAATTCTTTATGGCAGTAATGCTAGCGTGACGACTGTAGTTGGGAAGAATGAAACGAGCAGAATTATTTCGGATTAATTCAAGAGCATTTATTAAATTAGCTGAACTCGGATACCATACCGAAGTGGCGTATTCTAGCGTGCTACGAATTAGCGCCTTGTACATTAGTAGTTTACAAAGTGAGACAGGTGCGGAGGAGAAGTTGCGGCGAATGTGCCCAAGCATGCACTCTTAGAACAAAAGGAGCCCCCCCGACGCCCTTTGCGAGAGTTTTGGCTTGTCCCTCTGGGCACTCCCTTTTCCGGGGTGAAACAACTCCCTCTAGACAGGGAGTGATTCAACGCCTCCTCATGGAGTACAGTACTCCGTCTGCGATAGAGTGAAAGCACTCCTCCGAGGGAGTAAAGCTATCACGTTGAAACAGCTTTGAAATAAAATTATTTGAGCACAGAAAATGGCACATTCATACGCGCACACATCCACGCAACCAAAACACTTAAAGCGCTCGCAACCAAAAACGCATGCATTAAAACAGAACCTTCCCGCTCTCTTAGGGAGAGATGTGAACGCGGGTGCGACGTTCGTGAGCGTTTCGCTAACTGCGAAGGCCCGAACACACGTACGCGTTGCAGCGCGTCAACGCGTGACTTTTTGACGCGGCGCCGCGCCCTCTCCCTATGGAGAGGAAGGGCGCGCAGCTTCGCGTAGCCGCGCGCCCTCTCTCCCCATAGGGAGAGGGAGCGGCGCGCGCCGCGTCAAAATGTCACGCGTTGACGCGCTACAACGCGTACGTGTGTTCAGGCCTTTAGTCAAATACTCGCTGGAATCCGCGCCTGCAGGGAGGAAATCCGTTCAAATTACGGCCGCTGCCAGTTAAATAATTATGCGACTCCGTAGGCGGCTCCCAGAGAAAGCAACACAATAGCCTTGACGTGGCTTTTGTAGAATTTTAGTTTATATTTTTCCTCGCTAGGTACGGACTGCAGCGCTTACGTGTGGCGTCATGTCAATAGGCGGCTGCGAAAAAAGATGCACTCGAACTGTGTTTCATGGAATAATTTATGTAATACTTATCTCTAGGGATAATTAGAAAATGGACATCAATGTTAACACGCACATATGACAACACATACAAATCGCACACGACACAGGAATCGAACTCATGGCCACAAGCACCGAAAGCAGACACTCTAACTACGCCACAGAGCCACCGCATGCTTCGTTGGCTTTTCACGGCCTTATATATTTACAAAGTGGTTTGCAACGAGAGGGCGGAGCTTGATGCTACTTTTTTGCATCACCGGCGTGCGTTTGCGCGTGCATTAGGTTAGTAAATAGCGCGGCGCGATGAACTCACGAAGGCCACCGTTAGGACCTTCAGCTCCGACTTCCGTTCGTCGTTTGTTGTGCCGCAAGAGAAATGATAAACGCGTATTTTTGGTGTGTTCACCATACATCGTGGATGTCTCGCTCGCCAAAAAATTTGCTGATACCAGCGTGACAACTACCTTTAGGTAGCGAAACTCACGTATGTGTATTCTACAAGCGTGTGCTGTTGAGCAGTTTTGGTTATTTTTGCCGCGAGCTGCAAGTGTTTGCATTGCGTTCTCAGCTGTTCGAAGACCATCATCTCTCGCATATTTTTGTTACATACGTCGATGTCTGAGTTCCAAGGGCATTTTAGCGTGCACCTGTACAAGCATGTGCATTTACTGCGCGTGTAGGTGCTGTTGCGAGCTGCACGTAGGGTCAGCGGCACCTCTGAGCAGTTAGACGGATATTTGCGTAATGAGCACTTACGCGCGCTGAGGCACGACATGCAGTGCTTCTGAATTAGTCATAGTCAGTATTTAATTGCTTTTATACTCGGAGACTAGCTACCCTTTTACTAAATAAACTCTCCGTATCACGCCGCCGTTAAAATCGATATCAAAGGCGTCTACCAAGGTTAAGCACGATGTTCACTAATTCGCGAGTGACATGTCTCCAACAGAAAAGATAATACTGTTGCACTTCTGTATTGCGAACGTCCGCGTGTAGTTGGCACTACTCCTGAAGAGATTGTGCAGTACCTATTTAAGAAAATATGGCATTATTGTATGCCTCAGTGAAACAGCTGTTCTTCAGAAAATAAGGTTTCATTTTAATTGGTAGGATATTTTTGTCACGGCAGGACACAACCACCTGACTTTCTGCGATTCAGGATTACACATAGCACGATCATGAGTGCAGCAGATAAATAAAAACTGAAAAAAGTGGGTGCCATGTGCACTCCTACTACATTGTGTACCTGCAGTTGATGTCCAAATCTATTATACAAATTATGCGACCATTAATAAATGATCAACCCATCAATGTTCGATCACAGTTGATCTCTTTCCGTCTACTGCCTGTCGCTTATTGGCACGATATTTTGCGAGAATCATCGGTTCAACCCATCTGGTAGAACACGAGCATTATCTGTAGCATACAGTGGTTCTCAAGTGGGGGTCAGTGAAGTCATTTCTGGAGGTCCGCGAAACGCATCTTCGAACAAAAAACAAAATACGTTTTTTTTTTGAAGAAACAGTATGTCCAATGACAGCGGCCCCTTATTTTTTTTGTATGTTGTACCGCATAACGGTTCCGCGTTGCGGCAGAGCTGACTTATGCTTTCCCTTCTCCATGAGATGGCTGTAAAGCTTTTACTGCAATTTTCTACGGCATGTGCTTTTCCAGGCTTGCATATTTGAAGAGAAAGCGTAGCAAGAAACAGCTGAAATGTGGCGGCAGACCGCACAACTTACTGACAAGCTGTTGAGATTGAATTGGTGCGACACTTTAGTTTGACCATTCTTTGCCATGGAGAAACACAAGGCACATATTTCAAGCTGCATGTTGTGCTAATTTATAACCCCCCCCCCTTAAATCTCACTACAAGGGGTCCCTCATCACTTCCACCAGTCCACAAGGGGTCCCCGAAAAATCCATCGCTGAGAACCACTGACCTATATGTCGGGGAACAATTTCTTTTACATGCACAAGGACGTTTTGTTTGAATGCATTACAAATTCTTAAACTTGAAATGATACAATAAATGCTGGTTGTAGTACTTTACTGGAATAAAAACAATACCATCCACAATGTCAATGTAAAAATATACATTTTCATCTTCCATAGAACCTATGCTCATAATTGAACAGATGAAACATACACAATGCAACCTGAGCACTAATTCAGAGCAGTAAAATAATATGAAAGTATAGTTCTAAAATTCATTACAAAGCACAACACATACACTTCGCAAGTGACTGTATGGCAAGTGATTGCAAGTGATAATCAGCGCATAAGGTGAAGCTAGAGTGAATAATGTTTACCAAACATTAAAGCACATGTAAAGTGAATAAATGTCAATGAACTCCTCGGCGACCAACCTGTCGTGATGTATTTGTATGCGATCGAATGAAAGCACGTGATGGGAAACAACGATGCAATCGACTGTAAAGTAATTTAATGAGCGTCTTAGCATTTCGCCTGTGCTGTCATTAGCATTAGCTACAGGCACTGGAATTTTTTCATTCTCGTGCTGTACCGCAAAACTTGAGCCGCATTTTATAGACTAAGTCTCTCGCGGCTATCATTCTGTTTATCATTGTAACCATCCTTTGCGGATTGCAAAGGAGGCACCACGAAAGCATTTTTTTGCGCGCGAGTTATGGCATAGTGCGTAAGTATAATGCACTCGTATCTTTATTTTCTCTTTTTTTTAAATCCTCATCTTATATTTCACCTTTTTCATTGAATGTTCTTTGGCTTATCTTTCAGTTTTGTTTTATTTTCCTCGTTATTTCTTGTTATGTTTTATTTCTTCAGAATTTGCTCGTTTATTTTTGTGTGCCTAAGAGCGCTTTAACTCGAAATTTCGGGGCAGCTCGCCGTATAATGCTCACATTACGACACTGGAAACTCAACGCCTTCATGTTATAGGCATCATGCTGTAGTAAACTGCAGTATAGTGCCATTATGAGCTCGTATGTTGCCGATATCTTGCGTGACACCTAATGCTGTCATCCGCGTGGTCATCAGCCTTTTAAAATAAAGTGAAGGAAGGCCAGTGGGGACCTCGAGTAGGTTGGGAACAAAAGAACAAAACACGCCATCGTCTCGGCTTGGTCAGCTGTCACGTGGCGGTGACGCATAGTTCGCGCATAGACCGGCACCCGAGACGAAGGCGCACATTGTTTGATTTGAGCTGTACGTAACAAGAGCCGTATGCGGCCAAACAAGAGGCTTGTGTGTTCCGAACAAAGCGGTGCGCGGCACCGTTGTGCATTGTGCCGCTCGATGTCTTCTTTCGGGGACAGCAAAGTGGCCGCGGAGAATCGAATGAATTAACGGTATACATTCACGAAGGCCACCCTCGGTGATCCCCTTCCGCCTTATAGTGGAGGGCGGGCTTTTCTTTCCCCGAGCACATGCTTCGCAGACGTATGCCTCGCGCGGAAGAAAGCAAACAATCAACTAACAACAAGCGACGCGTAGACACGGCTTGTCTTCATCCACGAACACGACAGCCTTCCTGGCGCACCACACGCCATCACATGCATCGCCACGCGGATGGACGCGTAATCGACGTCTGCGCGCCAGATGATGTCCACAGTTAAGTGGCAGGGCCAGCAAAGCGGGTGCGGCGTCTCGTATAATTAATTGTTTGCTATAGAGGGACACAAGCTGTGAGGCCATAAGTGATTAAGGGTAGCCGCGAGGATTCGCGTCTCTGAAAGAAGCCGCGTAAGAGTAACACGGCCGACGCACAGGGGGGGGGGGGGGGGGGGGGAATGCGAGTCATTATTCTTTTTCCATTCAAAGCGCGGCCCGCGATGAAACGAGTTACCTATCCTTCGACTTGTGCACCGAAAACGACTTCGTTAGATATGTTAGAGAGTTGGTGGGGAGAGAAATTTGTCCCTTGAATTTTGAAAAAAAAAAAAGCCACAGTTTCGCCGAAAGGGCGAAGCAGTGAATGCGAAAGCAACCAGCAGCTAACTCTTTGGATCCGATCTCGCGTAACTCTACAAAACACTGGGGTATGGGAATACGGCTGCTCCCGGGAGAAAAGCGATTTTCGTGCAGCCTGTCGTCTTAGTGACCTCACCGCGTGCGTTTGCTGATGTCTGCCGAGATAGCGCGCGCGCCAGCGCTCGCGACCGCGCCATGACAGTCAATGTTCACAGTTGCTGCTTGAGCCACGCACCCCCCCCCCCCAATCTCCGGCGTATCTTCATGCTTCCTCGCCCAGTGAAAGACGGTCGGGGCGTTTCCTCTCTTCTTTAGGAGCAATCGACGGCAGGCCTCGCACGCAGGGTTATGTAATCGCATGCGCCCCCCGTACGACCGAGGCTGCCAGCTTGTTTCATCTCTGCTTCCACCGCCTTCCTCGCCAGCACTTGCGGGTACAACATACGATGCGCAGAGCGATGTTATCGATTTGGACTTTATAAGGAACATGACGGCGACGGTGAAAACCGTTGCGAGTTTCCATATAATTGTTATCGGAATAAAAAAATACAAAACCATGTAAGCGGGCTCGCCTTTCTTCTGGAGAGCTGCATCGTCTCTGCTGTAAAGAGTTCTTCCGTTGAAGAATCAAATAACACGGCGTCTTTGTCATTGTTAAAGGGCCCCTAAACCACTCCGAGCGCAAAGACGAACAGGAGATAACTCCTCGCCACCTATTTCGTCATAAAAAACGCGTACAATATCAACACTAAGCATTGAGCCTATCGGGATTTCGCTACATGCCGTTATCCCCGCTTCACAGTCGGAAACACACAAAATGCGGTCATATCAGTGGATCGCGCTCTACAGTCATGCGAAACAATGAAGAACAAGTGGGCCACTGCACAGCAAAGCAGGGCAAGAGACAATTCACAACTGATATTTCTCGTATATGGACTAATCGAGGGTATGTACCCTAATGACGTCAAGTGAGTCACTCTTCTGGCACACCGCCTTCGCCGAATGCCTGTAACGCCAGTGAAGAAAGCGAAGACCTCCTGGAAACGTGGAAGGCCAAGCTCGTCTCAGAGGACCTGGACCAACAACGACGTCTCGTCCCCAGGGTCAATGCGAGAGGGTTCCTGGAATGAGGAGACCTAGGGACTTTTGAGTAATCAACATTTATCCCTCCTCCTCCACACTCTTGCACGCCATATAATATTCACTTCACATGGCCATTCAAGCATACTTTGATTGTCATGTCACATATACTTTATATTTAATATTGCAATGTGTGGTGCAAATTATTTGTTCTGGTCGAGATTATGCAATACTGTATGGTTATGTCTTTCCTCCCTGTGTTCGTTGCGTGCATGTTAACGTACCAGAAGTTGTACTCATTACTTTCTTTTTTTTGCTGTGATTGATACTGTTCTTTTTTCTTTTTTTTTCGGCGCAATCTTGACTTGTTACTTCATTGCGCTGAGGGGCCTGTGCGCCTGACTGTAATTATCGAAGCAGAGTACCTTTGTAGGCTACGTACATAGCATTGAGGCTGCGCTTCCTTTCCTAAAAACAGGTTGGACAACTAAACTTCAACAGAAAAACACAATGGAGTCTTAATATAATACGGCGTATATTCAGCGCGTGCGCGATTGTATGAGCGCGTGTGCTTAGGTGCGTGCGTCTGAGTGTTTGCACGCCTATGCGTGTGTGTCTCGTCTTTAATATAATATAATTGTTGGAGTTTTACATCCCAAAGCCACCATATGATTATGAGAGATGCCGTAGTGGGAGTCTCCGGAAAGTTCGACCACCTGGGGTTCTTTAACGTGCACCTAAATCTAAGTACACGGGCCCCAAGCATTTTCCCCTCCACCGAAAATGCGGCCGCCGCGGCCGGGATTCGATCCCCCGACCTTCGGGTCAGCAGTCGAGCAGCATAACTACTACAGACCACCGCGGCGGGTGTGTCTCGTCTTTGCGCGTGCATGTCTTATGAGTGAGCGTGTGCATTGTTATGTGTATCTATGTAACACGTACGCTCACGCACGCACACTAGACTATTCGCGCACCCACAACACACACGTGCGTATCTTTCTGTAGGCTGATGACGTGCAGTGGTGAAATATTTCTAGGTGTGTGCATCTGATGGAGGGACATCCCGACGACCTTTATTATTCCATTTTGTCGAAAGAGCCCTGTGTGCGTGTGCGTGCGTGTGTGTGTGTGTGTGTGTGTGTGTGTGTTTGTGTGTGTGTGTGTGTGTGTGTGTGTGTGTGGCAGGCTGGCTGGCTGGCTTGTTCTGCTTGTCTTCCATCGCGTTTTACTATCTTGCGTTGTAAATTTAACGCTTTGCGCGCGTGTGCGTATCGATTTACTTTTTCATCTACAGCGCGTGGCGAGTGCCATCCAACCTCGTCCTATGAATCGTATTTTTTGTTTTTCTTCAGCTCTTTACGTGCAACACAAGCCACGGAAGCTCACTTAGAAACACCGCCCACGACGAATCCACAGTATACGAACCAAAAACATACAGCACGTGTCGAAAATCGATTAAAAAGCAACGGTGTCGTAAAATTTCGCCATACGGTGGACAAAAAAAAAAGAACAAAAAGATTCGGTTGCACACCAACGAGCAAAATCAGGACAAAATTACTACCCCCCCCCCAAAAAAAAAATGCCGTTTTCGTTGCGTTTCCTCTTTTTCATTTACCACTAATAAGCCTCACCTAATATCGAGGAAACGCTGCGATGTCAATAAGTCCAGTTGGCATTTGCCTTTGAACGGTGCATGGCGTGCACGTACACTATAGTCTTGCAGCGCTTCGCTCATGTGGTCGTCATACTTTTGTTCGATGCTGAATTGTAGCTCTATGTCTGGTCGTTCAGTGAGTATTAAATCGTCCATTCTCTGTTTGCCATGTTATCTTTGTGTCCTGGAAGCCCTGTCCCTATTCACCCCGCGACCTTTGAGTGGCGCCCTCTCGCGTGTGACGTCAGAGGGAGGACTCGGGTGCCGCCGCGTGCTCTCTCCGTGAAGGCTGCGCGACGCTGCCGGCAAGTCTGTCCTGCTCGAATAATTGAAGCATTAGTAGGCAAGTTAGTAAAACAATTTGTACTGAAAGTTCAAGCAACATGCCCCACGAAATCGAGTGGAGTTGCCGTCAGGAGCACGTTAAGTGTCTGTTGTTGCTGGTGTCGTCTGCTAGCCATCAATGTGTTCATCTGCATGTATGACGAGGACTTGTTTTCCTGATTCTTCTATGGCCGTGGCGCACTCAAAAAGACTTTCCGGCCCGCTTTCAGTCACTGCCTTCAGTGTTCGGGCTTCGGCTTCCGTGTCCGCGTTACAGCGCAATGTAAATGTACCGCGTGCTGCGCGTGTTCGGTTGCCAACCCTGCTCCTTCGGTTCAATTCCGTTGTTCGGAGCTTTAAGCGCATGACAAACGACGTGTGATGCCATTCAAATAAATTAAGTGGTCGTTACAGGCAACAACCTTTCATTAAATCCAGGTTTTCAGCAGCTGCTGTGTGAGAGCATCGTAAGTACTTAAATTGTAAACAAGAAGTAAAAAGGTTGAGAGCACGAGGAATGTATATATATATATATATATATATATATATATATATATATATATATATATATAAGGAAAATACGACTCTCCTTGGTGTGGCACTGTCCATTTTCACTAACGTTTCGTCTGGTTTCACAAAGTCTGGTCACCAGCCGAAAAATTAGTGCACATATACACTGCCACTCCAACGAAAGTCGCATTTTCTTTCTGCTTCCTTATTCTATCGGGGTCCGCCTGATTTTTTTGCCAATATATATATGTAGTTGAAGGAGTGGTTGCCTTTGGTTGCCGTATAAGTATGAGAGGTGGCACTTCCAGAAAACTTCATTTATTACGTCGACGTAATAAATGAAGTTTTCTTTAAGTGCCGCCTCTCATACTATATATATATATATATATATATATATATATATATATATATATATCGCAGTGGGAAACGAATCACGCGGACCCCGATAGAATAAGGAATGAAGAAAGAGACTACAACTTGCATTTGTTTGGCACTGTATATTTGCACTAACGTTTCGTCTGGTGGACCAGACTGTCAAAGTGGTCCAACACCCGAAGCGTTAGTGAAAATATACAGTGCCAAACCAACGAAAGACGTAGTCTCTTTCTTCATTCTTTATTCTACCGGGGTCCGCTATATATATATATATATATATATATATATATATATATATATACACGGCCTACGGAGTGAGGGAGGCTTGCCCCCGCCACTCGCGAACAAGTTGGTACGCCACTGTCAGGCTACAATAAAACCTCGGTGATACGAATCTCGCGGGGTTACCAAAAATATTCGTATCATCCTAAATTCGTATCACCAGAAAACATGGAAAATTAGTATGCGAAAAAAGAAAGTTGGCATATATGTTTTGATTTAGTGTTTCTCAGGGCCGCAGCGACGTCATGAACAACTCTGAATGATTGCAGTAAAGTTTTTAGACGTCAACGATCATACTCGTACTCGTAAATATACGGTGTAGGCGCGCATGTATAAATAATCAACCAGATGTGTTGTGCCCCGTGAACGTTAGTAGTTCCTGCCTAATCTTACTACGCTTCTCTGCGTGACACCAGAGTACTGCGGCGAAAGTGACTTAAGAAGCGCTTTGCACGCGATAGATGGAGGCCAAGCTCCTTCGCCAAGACCGTCCGCTTCGTCTCTTGGGGTCTTCGTCCACGTTTCATGGGACATGACGGACCCGCAGCCCAAGTTTCAGTCTTGTTTCATAGAACGTCTGATTGCGGGGACATGGCTTGCATCGACGTGGCAGGCACGTTGTACAAAGACGCTGCTGCCGCGAGCACAGGAGCACGCGTCAACGCGTCTAAAAAAAAAAAAAAAGCCCGACGTCAACGTCATCTGTAATCTAAAGGCCTGAACACACGTACGCGTTGCAGCGCGTCAGCGCGTGACCTTGTGACGCGGCGCCGCGCCCTTCCCCTATAGGGAGAGAGGGCGCGTGGCTACGCGAAGCTGCGCGCCCTGTCTTTCCATAGGGAGAGGGCGTGGCGCCGCGTCACAAGGTCACGCGCTGACGCACTGCAACGCGTACGTGTGTTCAGGCCTTAAACGCGAAGACGCATAAAGGCCTATCTCGGAGGCAACGATGCACCGTTGATGGTCGTGCAGCGCGCATGCCCGCGCCCGCGCGTGACTGCCGCGTCTTCGGCGACAGCGCGGGCAGCACCTGTTCGTACCTGTGCGCTAGCGTACTTTCGTATCAAACGTCGCGAGGTGCAAATCGGTTCGCAACAACCGTACTCCAATACATTGTAGACGAATGGACCTAGGCCGGGACAACAGGAAAATTCCTATCACCCCGAAATTCGTACGAGCCGCGATCATATCACCGAGGTTTTACTGTATATTGTACTTCTATGTTTATCAAGTCTTCCCGTCGTTTGCTCTCTAGCGAGCACATGGCGGTTGGCTCGGCGACGACATGCGCGTTTTCGCGTCAGCTCTCGCTAACGCTCACATCGGGCGGCTTCTGAATCGGGAGAACGAGAAGTGTTCGCCATTCTGAAAGAGCAAACGCCTGAACACTGACACAGACACGCTCTTTTATTCCACTGAGCCTTACCTTCACCGCCCTCACCTCATCTTGGCGCGTTTCTAGAAGGTTCACCTCTCCTCCGAGCGTCGACATCCTCCGCCCTCGAGCTCGCCTCTCGCAGCACGGCGAAGCCCTCCCCTTCCAACCGAGCCCCACTCTCGCTCAACTGCGAGGCCACGTGATCACCGCTACGCCGACCCCGGATATGAAAGCCTCGACTAGGAACAGCTTCGCCGTTGAAAAAAAAAAAAAAATTTGCAGTGGCTTAGCTCGGCTATGCCAGGATATACGCAGCGTTAGCCAATGTTCAGCTGATTACTCTGAGCTTTCCAGATTGTCTAGGATTAGCTTGATTGTCATGCTTACTGCTGCTCCAATGACACACACACACACACGGTATACGTATTATGTGGCACAAGCATATTCATTTTTGCTCAACGTCAGGTTGCTTCTTCATTCTTCGTACGCTGAACCGCTAATTGTCGGGCAACTACTTCGGTATGCGATGACATAAGCTTCTTGGCTCTTCTGCGCCGTTGAGCAGCATTTGCGCTCTGCTTCTCCATGGCTTACTACCTGCAAACGCCAGTCAGAGGCGCTATCAAGCGGCACCAGCGCATTGTCAGACGGCGACAGCACAGCGAAGGCGAATAGTTGCGCGCGCCATGGCTACGACATCACCCCTCTCGAATGCGCAGAGCAGCAGCGGCGAGTCGCGCGCGCCGGCGCCAGTCTGTCTGCCCGGCTAGGACGCCACTCACTCCTCCCGCTCTCCGCCACCAGCAGCGGCGAGCCGCGCGCGGCGGTGGCGGAGAGCGCGTGAGATGCCGGCTCCGCACTGATCCTCGCGCATGCGCAGCACGGCTTATGAGGTACCACGCGAAATCGGCGCCGGCTAAGCAAGTGTAGCTCACGCTACAATATATTCTCGCACATTACCATCGTGACCCTTGCGGAGACGTAGCCACGTTAGCACATATGCTCTGGGAGTGCAAGGCAACGCACACTAACCCCGATACTGCTTCGGCAAGGTGGGAGGCGGCCCTCCGCAGCTCCCTTCTGGCTGACCAGCTCTGGGCCGTCCAGCAGGCCCGCGGAGCGGCCGGCAGGTTTGGCCTGACGGTCCCGACGTGGGAGTCGCCCGCTGCGCGCTGACGCGCGCCTTGCAGGACCCAAATAAAGTTTTTCAACCAACCAACCAAGTGACTTGCATTGTTGCACCATAAGGCAATAACAGCTCTTACGACAAACTGGAATAATAAAGGTCGTGGGGATGTCACTGCATCAGAGATGCACACACGTTAACTAGAAGTACAGTGAAACCTCGGTGATACGATCACAGCTCATACGAATTTCGGGGTGACATGAATTTTTCGTTGGTCCCGGCCAAGGCCCATTGGCCTGCAATGTAATGGAGTACGGTTGTTGCGAACCGACTTTCACCCAGCGACGTTTCATACGAACGTACGCTATGGCTCAGGTACGAAGAGGTGCTGTCCGCGCTGTCGCGGAAGACGCGCCAAGCACCTGCAGGAGAGGGAACGCAAGCGTGGGCATGCGCGCCGCACCGCCAAGTTGTCAGAATCACGGTGTAAGAAAAACACATTTCTTACGGTCAGTATAAACCTTCAGAGACGCGTCACGGCCTCCGAGATTGTGCACGAGAATCTTTTGAGTCTCTTATGTGCCTCTGTGTGCCTTTGCGTTAAGGTTACAGAGCACATTAGCGTCATGTTTTTTTTCTAACGCGTCGACGCGGGCTGCTGTCGTTGTACTGTGTTTACACGTGCCTGCCTCGTGCATCAGACATCCTATGAAAGGTGGACGAGGACCGAAGGAAGGCGAGGACGGTCTTGGCGAAGGAGTCAGGTCTCACAACGTCAAGATGCGCGACCGTTGAGGTGGCACTTGTGCGGGCATGGCCGTATATCTCCCAAAAAAACATCCGCAACACCTCCGCAATGACAAAATCATAACACAGGACCGTGGTTCTGTAATTTTGTGGCCTTGATCCATCGCGTCAAAGCGCTTCTCTTGTTACTTTCGCTGCAGTACTCCGGTGTCATGCAAAAAAGCATAGTAAAATTTGGAAGGGCTACTGCTGTCGTGGGTCACAACGCACCTGGTTTATTAATTAAATGCCCGCGTACGGGCCGTATATTTACGAGTGATGGTGTGATTGCTGACATCTAAAAACTTAACTGATAATCGTTCAGGGTTCTTCCTGATGTTGCTGCGGCCCTGAAAATCAACAAATGAAAATGTACGCCAGCTTTCTTTTGTCGCATGCTAATTTTTTATGTTTTCTGGTGAAACGGATTTCGGATGATACGAATATTTTTGGTGGTCCCACGGGATTCGTATCACCGAGATTTCACTGTATTTCGTCACTGCACGTGATCAGCCTAAACCTCAGAGCCGTGTGTAATTATGAAGTGAAGTAAGCTATTTCATGAGACTGACATCATGTCTTTTGGGACAAAACGGCAAGTTTGATCAAAACACTTTTGCCCTAAGACTAAAGTGTCCATTCCACAAACAGTGGGCCCGAGCAGAGGGTCTGCGGTAACATAGCTCATTTGCGCTGAGGGCGTCTTTTCCACTTCGTGCAATCAGTGGTTCATCTCGCTACTTGCCAGTGCTGTGACATATCACCACCTGCTGTCTACGGATCACCCTTCCGACGAGCCTTTACCGGAACAGAGCTCCCGTAACCAGGCATGGCTAACGCCAACCGGAGACTGAACGACTGCTTTCGTAACACATACCTCTGCTGGAACAGGGCAGCCGATGAATGAACGAGCGAACCTCGGATTTTCGCCTCGCTTCAATGGACACGGAGATATATTCATCCTTGATGCGTCTATTCTACCTCGTGATGCTTAGTGATACATGTTCTCTATTCGCTAAGCGTTCTGGCAACAGATAGCTCTTGTCCGCACAGAGGATGTGAAGACATTCCCGTGCCCCCACGCGCTGCATGAAAGATAGGCCAGGTAAACATGTTCCTGTAGAGTCAACCGCAAAATAATTTGAACCATGCGAGCGCGTGCTTGAAACGCTCTTCTGTGCCATTCAGTGGTGTGCCGCCTGCTGTCGAAGAGCATTGGCTGGGCGTGGATATACTCGCAGGCATGTCAGGCTTCTGCCACTGGCTCTCAAGGGGTCGCAGTCTTGGCGTAAGAGACCAAGATTATGATAACCGTCGTTGTTGAGCGTCAGAGAGCAAGCGTTCTTTTTCGTGCTACCAACATTTACATAGTTGGCAGGCTCTGTGGAAATCTTTGATGGCTTTTATACACTTCTCAATAGCTTGTCTTCTGATCGCAGTAGAACGCGCACCTTAATACAATCGCTATTTTATCGAATACGAATGGAAGGTGAAGGCAGAACGAAGAAGCACCGTCAACACTTGATTCTTTATTTAAGTGAAAAAGAAAAAGTAAACACGTAATTTCTCTATGGAACTAACTCTATATTCTGTGAAGTACAGCAATATCAGTTGTAGGCGATGGCTGCCTTGATTCGCCGTGGCATATAAGGTACAGCAAATTTATTTCGCGCTCACGCAGCGCTTCCCATTCGTCTCTGATAAGCCCCCACAGCGCACTGTCCGCAGTCATGACAGTGGCCCGCCGTGAAATCCGCTTCTCTCCCACCCCCCAAAACATTTTCGGTGGAATTTAGGTCTGCTCCACCTGGTGGCCATACGAGCTGAGAAATACTATGCTGCTCCAGCAGTATCGCCACGCTGCTTGCCGTGTGGATAGGGCTTGGGTCATGACCTTATATAGCTGTCTTCAAACAGCATGTTGAGGGCGTATGACACGAGTGTGCTGGAGAGCGCGTCGCAGTAGCGTGACGCCATTACCGAACCATCAAGCCGAACAAGTGGCACAAGTTCATCTTGACTTAGGGCGCCCCGAACGCTCACCAAGAACCGGCCATTGCTTTGTGTGCTCTGTCAGGTAGATACCAGAAATAAAAATGAATTAATTAACAACACGCGTAAGTGAGCCCCATTTATAAATATGCCGAATTGCGAATATTGCGAGATCTCAACACCGAAGTGCCCTGCATTAAGAGGCTTAGGCGAACTCGCAATTCATAGGTATCTTTGTAGTCATATTGAAAGCAGAACGTTAACGCTAGCGGAATATATTATTGCAATATTAGCGTTGCTGAAGTTAGCATTAATGATTGATATCGGAAGAATTTTAGGGGACGGCTGTAAATGAAGAGTGCCACTCTAGAGAAACGGTGCAATGCAATCATACGCGCACGAACATGGGAGTAAAATAAAATCCTTTGATCGGACTTCACACTCGTCGCTGCTAATCCCAGCTGCTGCCTACTGCTGGGTGATTCCACGAGAGATCGAACATGCCTGTCCGGTCGCATTTTTTGTTTTGCCTGGGTTTTTTATATGTTGTGTGGGCACATTCAAGTGCACGGAACTGAAAATTTTATTTCCAAGAAACGCTCCCAGCGCGCCAAAAAAATATTTGAAGGTGGCGGCGCATGCCTCCTGTTTTTGCTCACTGCAATGTTTTCGGATTTCACGGCCGAATTTAGCGCGAACTATAAATGATGTGTCGAAAATTTCTTTGCTGGTTTTAATACGCATTACTGTGAATTACATGCACGCTTTTTTTATGCCGTCCTCAAAAAGAAGAAAATGTGAAAAAATGGCAAACACGGCCGAAATCAAAAAAGGGTCCTAAGTTTGAGGCGCCTTGGCGCCTTTACTATTTCGAACTGAAACTTGAAAACAGTGTCAACTATAGAAAAGAGCCTTTGCAACATTTATACGGAAGACCATTTTCCTACGGGCAGCGCAAAAAAAGAAAAAAATAGTTAAAGAAGCGAGTTTTTTCAAAAAAGTACATTTTCAAAAAATAAAATAAAAAAAACTCCGGTCTAAATTTTGACGGCAATTTTTTATCGAAGAGCGCTTATGTCAATGAACACAGGGTTTTAATATCATATGTCCTCATTTGCTTTGTTTACGAGATATAACTGGCCAAAGTTACCCTTGCTGTGAGTGCTCACTTCAGGGCGACTGATGGTTGTTAATAGCTTGCATTGTGCGTAAATCGCAGTTTTAATTATTCTGCTGCAGCAAAACCTTGCTCTGGTGGCTTTTCGTCAAGAAAAATGTGTTCTCAGATTTTATTTGGTTCTACCGTGTGCGAAAGTGGGCTGCTGCCGCCCTCTAAAGGGCGATTCCACGAGAGATCGAACATGCCTGTCTGGTCCATATTTTTGTTTTGCCTGGGTTTTTTATATGTTATGTGGGCACATTCAAAGTGCACGGAACCCAGAATTTTATTTCCAAGAAATGCTCCCAGCGTGCCAAAAAAGTATTTGAACGTGGCGGCGCAGACCTCCTGTTTTTGTTCACTGCAATGTTTTGGGATTTCACGGCCGAATTTAACGCGAACTATAAACGATGTGTCGAAAATTTTCTTGTTGGTTTTAATACGCATTACTGTGAATTACATCCATGCTTTTTTCCAAGTAATGCAAGGAGCCTTTGCAACATTTATGCGGAAGATCGTTTTCCTACAGGCAGCGCGAAATAAGAAGAAAATAGATAAAGAAGCGAGTTTTTTTCAAAAAAGTACATTTTCAAACAATAAAACAATTCAGGCCTCAATTTTGACATTTTTTTGTCGAAGAGCGCTTATGTCAGTGAAAACACCGTGTTAATATGTATGTCCTCATTTGCTTTGTTCACGAGATTTAACGGGCCAAAATTACCCTTGCTGTGTGTGCTCATTCAGTGCGATCGATAGTTGTCATCAGCTTGCATGGCACTTAAATCTAGTTTTAATGATTTTCCTGCAGTAAAACCTTGCTCTGGTGTCTTGTCGACAAGAAAAATGCATTCTCAAACTTTAATTGTGTCTAGCGTGTGCGGGGGTGGGCTGCTGCCGCTCTCTAAAGGCCTAACGCGTACGCAGTTTGCAGCTTATAACGTCAACTTACCCCGCCTGTATTCGCTAATCAGAAGAACGCGAGACACCGCGAACACATGGTTTAGGTCACTTTGTCAAAACTCTCCTTGCACACAGAATAAAGCATCTCTATGCAGCGAAGGCCAACTTAATCTGTAACTAAATGCCACAATCCGCAGGCGCGCTGTT